>NC_045548.1:58671032-58906032 GCF_009769535.1 Thamnophis elegans | reverse complement strand
TATGCTGACTCTCTGTAAACCGCTTAGAGAGGGCTGAAAGCCCTATGAAGCGGTATATAAGTCTACTGCTATTGCTATTGCTATAAATGATGCTTGTGAATTGTAGTATTTTTTTTTAACAGCAAAATTTATTGATTATGCATCAGAGGTGGTATTCAGCAGTTTCGGAGAACCGGTAGTGGAAATTTTGAGTAGTTCAGAGAACCAGTAAATACCACCTCTGACTGGCCCCGCCCCCGTATATTCTCTGCCTCCTGCATCCCAGCTGATTGGGAGGGAATGGGGATTTTGCAGTAACCTTCCCCTGGAATGGGGAGGGAATGGAGATTTTACAGTATCCTTCCCCTGCCACGCCCACCAAGCCATGCCCACAGAACCAATAATAAATTTTTTTGAATCCTGCCATTGTTATTGTTGTATAGTAAAGAAAGTCCCCGCTCTTGCGAATGACAGCTCGGTAGCAGCCAGGCACATCTTAGCCAATCAGATGCGCCTGTCAGTTGCCGAGCTGTCAAGCGCGAGTCTGCTGGAATATAAAAGGCAGGCTCTTTCCAACCGCCACCCGATCTACTTCGCAACAGCCGAACATACCGGTCTACTCAGAGCTGCCGAAGACACCGGTCTACCACACAGACCTCCCTATCTACTTCACAGACTACCCAGTCTACTGTTATATTCTTTCTGTTTACCGCGCGTCCAGCCCGGTCTACTTGCGTTACTTGTTACAAAGTTAATAGTGAATTAAAGTGGTTACAGTGTTACCGTTACAACGAGCCTCTGTCTTCATTCTGAAGATACAATACTGACGACGAGGACTGGGGACCTGTAACCAGAAGATAATCAACACTAGACTTTCTTCAATTTTATTACAGATCTAAAATTAACTGTGATGGCTGGCATGCCGATTTTTGCCCCTTTTAGGGTTGGAGGTGAGACTTGGGAAGCATTCCTAGAGAGATTTGAATGCTTCCTGATTGCGAACAACCGCCAGGGCTACTCACAAGCAAGAAAATGTGGCTTCTTTTTAACTGCTTGTGGACCAGAGATGTTTGCCACCGCAAGGTCCTTTGCCGCCCCAAGAGCAGTCTACGACCTCTCCTGGCAGTCAGTTGCCGAGCTGTCAAGCGCGAGTCTGCTGGAATATAAAAGGCAGACTCGCGCTTGACAGCTCGGCAACTGACAGGCGCGTCTGATTGGCTAAGACGCGCCTGGCTGCTACCGAGCTGTCATTCGCAAGAGCGAGGACTTTCTTTACTATACAACAGTTATGCATGTGGCAACTTACATAAATATGTGTTGCTAAATAATATAATGATTGTAAGACCCTTCTTCAACCCAAAATAAATAGGCAACATTATATTTTTTGCCAATCAACAAATTCCCGTACTCTATTTCAGTTGGGCAATAGTATAGACCTAATGAAGCTTATTATGTATCCATTTGAAGCAAGAGGCAAAAATGTGTTGTCAGTCTATTGTCATAAATCGGGAGTTTGGGATCACAACAATGATACAACTCGGAAATATGCATTGTCCAATCTTGAAACATTTTAAAAACTCTGACTCTCAACAATAAAGGCTCTTTGAAAACCAAATACTCCTCTTCAAATCACCTATAATTTCACAAGATGGGTGAATTTTGCTGTCAGTTTTTTAAAGATCCCAGGAAACATCATACTAAAATATTACAAGATCTCACACAAGATCTTGTCGTTCATTTGACAGGTCTCTGAGATTTGGCTATTCTTTAAACTGTTCCATTTTTTAAAAAAACATTTGCCAATGTTTTTAAATTAATTTCTTGTGGTTGCTATTAGTTTCTCTTCTGACGACAATTTATCTAACACCTATATGGATCTGTGATGTCAGTCTTTGATTTATAGAAGCAAATATAGATGTTTAAGTCTAAATATATATTTTTATCTATGAATGTCTTCACTTTAGCCAAGTGCTGAAAGTTTAATTTTTCCATTACATCTATATTCCCAGTGCATCAAAGCATGCAACTAAAGGCTAAGTGTAAAAATAAATAGAAAAATGGTGGCAAGCCAAGTAGTCTATATAAAAAAGTGATCTTTCCTTAATAAGCCTCCTTGCTTAAATAAGACATAGTTGTAATACTTGAATCTGAATTTTGTCTGCCTTTTTGTCTTTTCTCTCTGTGTCTGCATGGTTGCTTACTTATCTTCTAATCCTGTGTAGCTGCCTTCTGTCTGAGGGTGCTCTTTTCACAATCCAAAATAATTAGCAGTTGAAACAAGAATAGAAGGAAAAGGGAGGCTTGGGGCAAAAGCAAGAGCCACATGCTTTGAAGTCAGATTGAAAGTGATCCCTGTAGTCCATATTCAAGCAAAGATTCTATTAAGTTCTCCTTAGGTATTCAAATCAGAATGCATTGTGGTGGTGGCGAATTGCATATTTCCCCAGATTATATAAAACTCTCTGTAAAAAATTAGATTTGGATGAATCTATCAAGTTGGACTTTGCTTAGTTCCTCGTTTTTTTCCAACCTTGAATTAATTTCTCTTGGCATGAAATTCTGGATACATTTTTAAGGAAAGTCTCCTATGTGATTTGCGAGTAATTCTTGCTCTAATTTCCTAAAGTTGTGCACAAAAAGAGATAGAATAACACTAAAAAAAAACTAAGGTGAATAAGACAAAAAGAAAACTATGTAGTTGTTAAAAACAAATTCATTTGAAAGGTGGTCTGGATGTTTTATGTACTACAATAAAGTAGAGCAGTTGTACTGTAACAATCAGTAAGCTGCCAAAATCAAAGCATGGTGGTAGTAGATTGCCAATAAAAAACAATAAGAATATATAAGTGCCTTCTCAATGCCCTACATTCAGGGCTGTCTTAACAGCATTATGGGTCCCAGGCAAAGCAGTGTACTGGGGCACTTACAACAACTACTTACAGGATTAAAAATGTAAATGGTCGATAAAATGTGTGGGCTCATCTCATCATCTACAAAAAAAACCAATGTTATTTTCTATGAATGCATGTTAATATTAATAACACTACAGTAAAATGTAATAAATATGTTGCCGTATTTATATGATACAAGGTGCATTGAAAGGTTAACATACACAGAATATTATGGGGTCCCTATGCTTGTGGGGCCCATGGGCAAGTGCCCATCAGGCCAATGCATTAGGACAACCCTGCCAACATTGGGAAAATACTTCTACTTATCTAAGACAGAATTACCAGATGTTGATTTCTAGTAATAAAAGAACTGAAGACATTTTTCCTATTAAGTGTTCCTTTACTATCCAGTTCTGGCCTTAGTCAGATAGCACATGAGAGTACAACATAAATTTGCTGAATAGTTCTATACATACTAAACCCCCATAAACAGATATGTAATACAGGTCACTTTGTTAAAGCTATACTAATCCACAGCAGGATGATATTCATGTTCTTGTCTTTCAATTATAGGAAGAAGAGATCTAGGCAATGTTCATTTGAATCACTCCACTTCTGGCAGAATGTCAAAGGGTGCTTATATATCTAGCAATAATCTATGGCATCCGACCCTCTCAATTCCTGGCAAATAGATGGGGAAGAGAGGTAGTGACAGATTTTATTTTCCTGGGCTCGAAGATCACCACAGGTGGGGATTGCAGCCAAGAAATTAAAAGACATTTGTTCCTGGGGAGGATAGCTATGGCAAATCTAGACAGCATACTAGAAAGCAGAGACATCATACTGCCAGCAAAAGTGCATATAGTCAAGGCTATGGTTTCCCCAGTTGCAATATATGGCTGTGAAATTTGGACCATAAGAAAGGCTGAACACCAAAGAATTGAGGCCTTGAACTATGATGCTGGAGAAGACTCCTGCAAGTCCCTTGGACTGCAAGGAATTCAAACCGGCCAGTCCTAGAGGAGATCAACCCTGATTGCTCTTTAGAAGGCCAGATCCTGAAGATCAAACTCAAATACTTTGTCCCCCTAATGAGAAGGAAAGACTCACTAGAGAAGAGCCTAATGATGGGAAAGATTGAGAGCGAAAGAAGAAGGAGATGACAGAGAATGAAGTATCTGGATGGAGTCATCGAAGCAGTACCTATGAGTTTAAGTGGACTCCAGAGGATGGTAGTGGACAGGAAGGCATGGAGGAACATTGTCCATGGGGTCGTGATGGGTCGGACATGACTTCACAACTAACAGACAGAACAATTGATTAAAATTACATCTCTCCAACAGCATATCTCCACAGAACATGTATAGATAAAGACTTACTACCCCAGGTTCATGATGTGAAATCTTATCTTTCTGATAAACATAATTTATTGGTCTCAGTGAATACTGGAAAGTTCTGACTTTTCCACCTTGGAAACTTCTAGCGTTCTATGAGAAAGAGGAAATACAGAAACACAGATAAGAGCAAATTATGACAAAGATGAATATATAATGAAAATCAATATTGAATAGAAGATAAAATTACATTCAGATGGCTAAAATATGGCATATTATATAAAATCCAAGTAGCATTAAAAAAGACTGGAAGAGATTGAAAAGAATGGTGTATCATCAGTTGTAAGTATTGGTAACATCTGAAATAAAAAAGCATCTTTGGTAAGATATTAATCTTAATTACAGAAATTCTACCCAATAGTGGTAAACGCAATTTACCCCATCTTTGTAAATCCTGTTTAATATCCTTCCAAAGAGGGACATAGTTATGCTGGTTATCATCTTTAAAGCCCTACATGGCTTAGGACTTGGATATCTATGAGACCGTCTCCTGCCACATAACTCCCAGCGTCCGATAAGATCTCACAGGATGGGCCTCCTCCAGGTGCCATCGACTAGACAATGTCGTCTGGCGGCTCCTTGGGGGAGGGCATTCTCTGTAGCTGCCCCGGCCCTATGGAACGATCTACTCCCAGAGATCTGGGCCCTGCCCACTCTCTCGCCTTCCGTAAGGCTACTAAGACCTGGCTATTCCGGCAGGCCTGGGGCTATTGACCTCATGACTGAGGTCCAGCCCCACTAAGACTGAGTGCATGATGTGTATTTTTAACCTGCTTTCTTCTCTATTTTATATTTTTTGTATTCTCTTCAGTTTTTTTTTTTTATGTAAGCCGCCCGGAGTCCTTCGGGATTGGGTGGCATATAAATTCATTAAATTTACAATTTACAATTTTGAAACAGTTTTATATTTGTATTTGTCAACATAAACCCTAAATATTTAACCTTTTTCTCAACCCTAAAATCCAACTTTTTATTCAATATATCATTTGCTCCGAGAAGATATATTCTGGATCGCCATTGTTGTTTTCTGTTTATTTATTTTGAAACCTGCTAAAGCCTCAAACTCATTCAGTTTCCTTATCAAATGTCTATATTATTTTTGGGTCCTGTAAAAATATAACCAGATTATCAGTGAAGGCCCTCAGTTTATAAATTTCTTTCTTAATACTTATACCCTTATCATATTGTCTAATATTTTTCTATTCTTTTTCTCTTTTTTTCTTATCATTCCTCACTTTTCTTTCCCCTTTCCCACCCCATGGCTTTTCTATTTACTTTGCATTTTGCATTTCATAATACTTTATAACTCAATAAAAATGTTAAACAATCAAAAAGAACGGTGTATCAAATCTGCCCTCTAAACTCAGGGATGGATAAGGCCAACTGATACCCTAAGCACAGGTTAACAATAGTGACCCTCATCCGTTCCATTGCTTGACTTAAGACAGAATAAATCCTGAAAACTAAAGTTGAATATGGCATGGCAGTGAAGTGGTAAAGGCATGAGAGCTATGAGAAAGAAAACTCTGTTAGGTCCCCACTTCCCTTGATACCTTAAGCTTATTCTACTTCATGGTTAATCTGGGTCTGTGAAAAGTCAATCACAGCACAAGCATCGCAGGAACATGAGCAGGTTTATCATGAAGCTTGCACATTTTAATTCTCAGTCCTGTAAACTTCATGGCATCTAGCAAAGTCTTTAAGATGGATTAAGGAACCTAATAAAAAGCAAAATCACAGAAATACGTCAAACTGACCATCAGCTGCAGAATACACACTGTTTCAAATGGAATGGCCAAAGTTAGGACAACCAAATGAACAGATCAGAAGCAGGACTATAACTCTGATTTCTAAAGGCAGCAATTTTCAAGAGGACATGGCTAGTTGTTTCTGTTTTATGAAATCCTCCTAGGAAAGGCATCAAATAAAGGAAGAATTTGTCAGATTTTTCTGTACTGAAAGATTTTCTGAAACAACGCTTTCCATTAAAGCCTCCTCAGACCACCCCCACATATGCATAGGCAACTCACGAAATTCTTGGGTGTACTCAGCCACCGGCCTTCTCCCCTGAGTTAGGGTTGTCATCCTGGTTCTCGCTTTCCGATCGGTGGGGAGTTCATCAAAGTGCTTCCCCAGGGCTGTCATAAACACATTGTAATCCCTCAGCAGGGGGGAGTAATCATTATGCAAAGCAACCATCCAAGCTGCCGCTTTGTTCTCCAATGCCATAGTAACAGCTCTTACTTTGGTTTTCTCTGATGGAAAATCCTCTGTATATTGTTGCATGTAATTCCAAACCTAGACCAGGAAAATCCAAAGTTCTTTGGGATCCTCTCCATACTTCACTCCAAGGGGAGGAATCTTTGGCATTCGGCATCTGCGGGGGCCCACTCACCCCCCCTTGGAGGGACTCAAGTGGCTGCTGCTGCTGCATCTGGGGCTCCTCCATCTGGATCAGCTCCGCTGTCTGCCCCCAAGGCCATCCCAAGGTTAGACAAGTCATCCACATATCTCTCCTCCTGCTCAGCAAATTCAACTTCCCTCTCAGTGCTGCTTTCATGGAAATGGCACTTCTCCCACACCTCCTGAAGAAATTTCAGAGCATGGGTCATCATGAGGTCCTCTTGTTCGGCTTTCTGCCAGCCAGCCTCTGGTTTCCAGCATTGTCTGGTGGTAACTCTGGCCGGACTCTCTTCAGGATCACTCCTCTGCCCCACTCCCAATGACCATCTGGGAAGGACAGACCATTCCTCCAAATCCAGTTCAGCCATCTGTTCTGTTTCCAGGAGATAGGAGGATCTGGTAGCTGCCATGTTTGCCAGGTCACTGCATGGATTGGACATCTTCTTTGGAGGAGGGGTTATTTATTTTTTCCTTTATGTGCACTCCCCAAGGAAGGTTTTAGCTCTGGGATAGTGCAAAAGGAGATCTTGCTTAATGTCAGGCATGCCTCCATCAATAACCAAGAAAGAAAATTCCCAATTCCATTGTTTGTGGAATTAAAGATATGTTTACTGGTTATGAAAAGATAGCAGCAAAAGAAAATCAAGATCTGAGCCAAAAAGGCTCAAACAAGTATATATCAAATGTTTACCGAGCACCCTCCCCCAAGTCACCCCAACCCAATAACCAATCTTCACCTCCCTAAGGTGTCATCTGAGTTACATCTTCAAAACTTTTTGTTCAGTTGGTATTCAGAGACGGTTGACCTTCACCAAGTCCAAACACAGGCCATCAGCATGGGTAGAAGATGGTGAGATTCAACCCTCTCTGATAACTCCTCCAGTACCATATGGTTCCCTTCCCAAATACCTTAAACCCCCACCCTCCCTGTTTCTATGGCAGCCAATAGCAAGCAAGCAAAGTAGAGGCTGACAGATATTTAAATGCCATGTTGTGTCTATACCACAAAGATCAAATTAGTTCAAGTAATGGTATTCCCATGATACCTTAGGAAACAAAAATTGGACTTTAAAGCATCAGGATTGGAAGAGTATTTGTGAACTTTGGTTTAGAGACAACCCGGAGGCAGGAGTGAAATTCAGCAGGTTCTGACAGGTTATGGAGAACCGGTAGTGGAAATTTTGAGTAGTTTGGAGAACTGGCAAATACCACATCTGACTGGACCCAGAGTGGGGTGGGAATGGAGATTTTGCAGTATCCTTCCCCTGCCATGTCCATCAAGCCACAGAACCAGTAGTAAAAAAAAATGAATTTCACCACTTCCCTGAGGATGCTGTGGACAACCAAGAAAACAAACAAGTACACCCTCAAACAAATGAACTTAGAGTTGGTCACTTCAGGAACAAATCACCAAGCTCAAATGATCAGCCGTGGTGGGGCAGTGGTTAGAATGCAGTATCGCAGGCTACCTCTGCTGACTGCCAGCTGCCAGCAGTTCGGCAGTTCGAGTGTCACTGCTCAAGGTTGACTCAGCCTTCCATTCTTCCGAGGTTGGTAAAATGAGGATCCAGAACGTTGAGGACAATACATGGATTCTGTAAACCCCTTGGAGGAGGGCTGTAAAGCACTGTGAAGCAGTATATAAATCTAAATGCTATTGCTGTTGCTATCATATGTTGGACACATTTTGTAAATACTTAGCCGAAAGGAGGTTCTAATGCTGGAAAAGGTGGAAAGAAAAAGGAGAAGAAGTTGACTAGCATCAAAGTGGATGGACTAAGTTACACAGCAAACAGTGGAAGACTTGAAAGACCAGATGGGGGCAGATTCATTTGGAGAAAATCTATCTATGCAGACATTAACAGTTGACAATCACCTGATGTTATCTAATCATCAGTAGTGGCTCAGGTTTCTACAGCCCAGCTATGGGAGTCTTAGCATCATTTCCTTTTTGATTTGGTTCCACTTCAAGTGGGGTTGGGCTCGACTCAAAACTATCCAGAGCAATTGGCTCTTTCTTTGGTTTCCATTTGTTTGGAAATGAAAAATTGCATTTCTTGCTCCACTGTATCAATATACAAAGCGACATTCTTAAGATAAGGTAGGATCTTCTAGTTTAGTTTGGGGAAAGTAATTTTAAAAGAGCATTGTCTGGATCCAGCAAATAACTAAAGGACTTCAGTTTCTATGTTATAATTTATTTGGTCCTTGAAGAAAGCTATTCCAAAACCTGCAGCTGAGGAAATCTATCATGGGAAGGGTCGAAATTATAAACTCTGAGTAACTTGTCCATAAAGAAAATGAGAAGTCATTTCATCAAAATGCAGTAAATACAATCTTACAGTTACCCCCCCCCCCAAGACATCCTTTGTGCAGCTCTTGGCACAAGCAAGTCCAATCTCTTACACCCTTAAATCCCCAATTAGCAATCTTCCCTGCATTTCTGGAAAGGTGTGGCATCCAGGAGAATACTATATGTTCCAGAAAACTTTGGAGTAAATGGCCACCCAAACAGAATGAGTGGATCCTAACTAACAATCTCATTAATCAGACCTGATTAGTCCCTCCAGACACCGTAAGAGAATACACTTACTCCATTTTACATGATCAAATTTCATTGCTACAAAACAAAAGTGAGGAAAGACAGTTATTGGCCAAGACAGATGCAGGGTAGTTTGCTGATTGGTTTGGTACCAGCAAAGAAGTTAATTTTTTTCCTCATGCAATCTTCTGCACAATATTATTTATATTTATTTTGCTTTGCATATGTGCATACCATCCTTCAAAGCAGCATTTTCCCAGGCAGTTTATAACACATGTAATTCACCATAATTACCACACACATTTTGAGTAATATCTCAGATTGGCAATAAAATAAAGATAATCATTAAAATATGCAATGAAGTAGACAAAACTACAGCCAGAGAATTTAAAATGCTGCAATGAAGCATAAAAATTCAACATTTAACGGATTAATATGTCTTGGAAGAATAGCATTACCTTTGGTGCTGCAAAGTCAATAAAGTTGATGCCTACTCAAATCCTCCTTCAGGTATTCTGAATTGTGTCTTTGAATAAGTGTACAGGTACCTGAAAGAAGAAACCATAAGACAACTGAATAATGTTACAAACTTATGCAATGGGGAAATCATAGTGATAGGGATAATTAGAAATCTATTCAGTGGAAGAGGCATAAATAATTATTTTTCAGATCATTCCATCAAATCTCAGAAACTTTAAACTGAATTCAAATTCAAAACAATAAGCAATTAAAAAATTAGGTATAGTGGCTCAAAGGGAAGCGGTGGCTCAGTGGCTAAGATGCTGAGCTTGTTGATCAGAAAGATCAGCAGTTCAGCAGTTCAAATCCCTAGCACCATGAGCCAAGGTGGCGCAGTGGTTAAATGCAGCACTGCAGGCTACTGCTAGATCAGCAGGTCAGCGGTTCAAATCTCACCGGCTCAGGGTTGACTCAGCCTTCCATCCTTCCGAGGTGGGTAAAATGAGGACCCAGATTGTTGGGGGCAATATGCTGACTCTCTGTAAACCGCTTAGAGAGGCCTGAAAGGCCTATGAAGCGGTATATAAGTCTACTGCTATTGCTATATTGCTAATGGAGTGACTCCCGTTACTTGTCCCAGCTTCTGCCAACCTAGCAGTTCGAAAGCACACAAAAATTCAAGTAGAAAAATAGGAACCACCTTTGGTGGGAAGTTAACAGCGTTCCATGTGCCTTTAGCATTTAGTCATGCCGGCCACATGACCATGGAGATGTCTTTGGACAGTGCTGGTTCTTTGGCTTTGAAAGAGAGATGAGCACCACCCCCTGGACTCAGGAACTACTAGCACATATCTGCAAGGAGAAACATTACCTTTTACAAGATCTCACAAAATAAACTGAGCAAGGTGGTGAGAGTTGGAAAAACTTTTGCTTGTCTTGAACCTCTGCACCATGATGAGATTGCACAATGGCACCCAAGAACATAAGATGCCAAACCCTTTTAGAATAAAAGCTTCACTCAACATAATTTTATAAAAGAGGTGATGCCAGCTGGGGTGGAACTGTGTCTAAGAGACCTAAATGTCATGGGTGAAAAACAATTTCCTTTCCTTTCTTTAAAAAAATTAGTTTTTTTTCTTATTTTTTAACGAAACTATAAAAGATATATTTTGGTTATGTACCATTTATCTAATAGTTACAATAGAAAAGCAGAAAGCAAAACTTACAACAATGACAGCCTTGATAGTTTACAGAGGTCTACTGAAAATGTATATCAGTTATAGAGGCTGAATCAGCCATACAGGAATATTTGGGGTTTTCCAATGTATAGTTTGAAAAATGCTAAAAAAATACACAACCACAGAGAACTCTTTAATTGATAGTTCATCAATGCAAAACAACTTTCCTACTTTGCAACATTGAAATAATGTTGAAGATTATTCTATGCAAGTGAGTAATGTGGGCTTAATCAATTTGTGGAGAATACAGAATAACAGAGTTGGAAGGCATCTTGTAGGTTGTCTAGTCCAACTCCTATTCAAGCAAGAGACCATATACCATTTCTGCCAAGTGGCTACCCAGTCTCTTCTTGATAGTCTCCAGTGTTGAAGCACCCACCTCTTCTGAAGTCAAGCTGTTCCATTGGTTAATTGTTTTCACTGTCAGAAAATTTCTTCTTATTTCTAGGTTGAATCTCTCCTTGATAAATTTCCATCCATTGTTCCTTGTCTGGCCTTGGGGGCTTTGGAAAATAGATTTCCCCCTTTCTCTCTGTGGCAGCCCCTCAAATATTGGAATACTGCTATCATTGGAATACTGGTCCTTCTCTTCACTAGACTAGCCATGTCGAGTACTTGCAACTGTTCAGCCTCCAGGAAGCAGGATCATAATTGATGGCTTTATTTTCCAATTTTGATGAACTGAAATTGCCTGCATGATCTATACTTTTCTTTGCCTAATGAATATAGAGTTTCAATGAATTCACTTTGCCAGCATGCAGATACTGGTCATCTGCACTGGAATAGTTGATATAATCTAAACATTATGAATGGAGTCAGTATACACTCTGGGAACCTTTTCATATTGGATGGAATGAGTAGCCCAACATGGGTAGAAACATGTTGGGCTCCCAACCTAGATATATATTGAATTGAATTTGAATTGAATTTATTATATTTCTATGCTGCCCTTTCCCCCCGAAGGGGACTCAGGGCGGCTCACAACCCAAGTCAAGGGGGGGGTACAAATAAGGAAAAAAGAACACGAACAAAACAATACCACAATTTAAAACACACAACAACCATACCATTCGAGGGGGGACAAAAGCTCATTATATAGAGAATACATAAATCAGGTTATGAGACTATCCACACTTATAGTTTGTAGCATTGTCCAGCCATCACAGTGTTAAATATAATACTTTAGAAGCTGAAGTTATAGTATATTGTCACAGCAATGGTGGGATAATTCTTTAAATTGATGGGGTGGGAAACTCAGTATCTCTTGCTCGTAATCCTGTGCAATGCAGGAGATACTTGGTTGCAAGTGGAATTAGGGGGTCTGTCATTGTGGCTTTAGGCATCTCTCCCATTTAAAAAGACATATACAAAAGAGTACGCAAGGGGAAATTGCTATCCCCAAAGCTCAAAGTATAGCTGTACTATTTACGCAGGTCCATAAAGTTCATGTTATCCATGTCTCAGTATTTGAAATCTTAAGGTCAATGGAGGGAAAAAAAATCCCATTGCTTGCATTTCCCACATTAACCATGCAAACACGTTTTATGTCTAGCAAAAGGCAAAGGCATTACCTTGCGATGACTTTTTCCTAGGAATTGTTTCAATGCATTTGATGACATCTCTGATATAGCAAAGTTTCTGTGCCTTAAGTAAGAGAAGCAATCTTTCTGCACTGGCAATCTCATCCTTTATTCCTTCATTTCTCAGTTCCTTCCCCAATTTAGCATTTCCAAAAAGAGCCACACAGTCTCCTAACCCTTCCAGGATAGCAGCAGATATTTTCCATGTGCACTGGTCTGTATGTTAATGTTTACTTGGGAGGGATTAAAACAAGCTTGGTCCCTCTAAGTACATTTTAATAGTTCAGTCTCCAAGTAGGAAGTCTATTAAGGTGGACTGTCAGGCTTGTTCAGCTTAGGCAAACGGTCTCAGTCCTCTCGTGTGCAGGAGGAGCTAAGCAGGCGTACATGTTAGAGGGCATGTTTCGAGCCAGCCTGTAAGATGATCCCTCTTTGCCAAAATGCATCAAGCATCCCTGACACACTCACACACACATTCCTGTCAAGTCATCTTGTGAAAGGCTGCCAGCTTCCAACTTGGCTTGAATGTACAACCTTAATAAAACACACTGAGGTCTCCGACAAAATAGCAGTTCAGCGGCAGCTCGAGTAGAAGAAAGACTCGGAGGCTATGCCTGGGCAGTTGAGTCCAGGAGCCTGCATGCTGAAGTATAACAGAGAGGAAACGATAAATCTCTGCTACCATGCAATAAATTGCTCCTGCTTTAGCTAAGGAAGCATTGAGATTTAGATATAATCTTTTTTTTTTTTAAGAAAAGCTCACTATTATTTTCTGAACCTTCTTCCCTTTTCCTTATCTTTTGATCCCCTAAACAAATCCTTAAAGGCAAAGCAAACATTAAAAAGAGGGAGGGGGGAAAGGAAGGCAAAGGCGAGGAGAGGAGGCTTGGATCAAGGTGTCAAGAGCAGGACAGAAGAGGGCTAGTAACATGACCATTTTCGTTTGGTTTGTTTTCCTTGCTTCTCTTCTGAAGCACATCAACTGCACTAGTCCACGCCGGGCTCCGGAGTCCAATGGACGAAGGTATAATCGGATTCAGCACGGACAGTGCACCTACACGTTCATACTTCCTGAACAGGATGGAAACTGTCGCGAAAGCTCTTCTGACCAATACAACACCAATGCGCTGCAAAGGGATGCCCCTCACATCGAGACAGATTTCTCCTCCCAGAAACTGCAGCGGCTGGAGCATGTCATGGAAAATTACACTCAGTGGCTACAAAAGGTAAGTTCTTCCCTTTGGAGCTGCTCAAGCACCTGTATTGATTCCTGCATGATGCATGTACCATTCTGATGCAGATGTTACGTTTGCTGCCCTCGCCAACTAGGGACACTCTGAAAATTGGTTCAGTGAGAATGACTGGCAGCAAAAGTTTGATGACAGATTGGCAGATATTGGCTTGTTGGTTTCAAACTGATTTAAAGAAATTCAAGGACCTTCAGCCGAGGTAGCTATTGATCTATGGCCAGGTGGATAGCTTGATGTGCTGAGTGTTAAAAGTAACTTGACAAGTACATTCTACAAGGTGTTTTAGGAATGATTTCCATGTTATTTGAAATACCTGTGGTTAGTATGTTTTGTCCGTAGGCTCTTATTAAAAAAAATAAAAAACAGAACCGTGTGCATGGGACAACAAACATCAAAGGTTAACAGAATCCATTATCACTGGAGCAACCTTTGACACTGTGCTAGCTCAGAAATGAATGGTTTTAAGTAAAATTAACTGTTTAGTGCATTGTAGCACAGAAATAAACGGTTGGACTCCTCTTATAACTTTTGGATTCATTTAAGCAAAAATCTTGCTGCCTGTTAGCAATGTTAGATGTGTCCTTCAGTGAAAATGCTTGGCACTGTGTAGAACTATAGTGAAAACAGGAGTATTTTTTTAAAAAAAATCAGGAGAACTGATAACGAATTCTAATTTTAAGAGCTGCTCATATTTTGAATCAGGCTTGTGGTGGACCTGTCCTAAGTTGTTTGCAATCACTTTGGCAGTTATAAGAAACTAAATGAACATTGAGAGGCTTCCTCTGTGTTGTGCGTTCCACACACTCTTCATTAATTAACCAAAGTGGTGTATCCTGTGTTCACTGAAACTCGAAATGAATGTTAAAAAAATAAGCATGTGCAGCACTGTATGTTCAGGATACTTTCTCACAAATGGGTCCCAAAAGTGTTTTTTTTATAGGACTTACTCTGAGAGAATAGCACATAGAATTTCATTCTTAGAAGGCGAACATGTAACTGTTTACTTAATCTATCATAGAATGCTAGCGTTGGAAGTGGGTTGGAAGTCATCCAGTCCAGCCCACTGCTCAAAGAAAGACCTCCCTGAAAGAAGGCTCCCTAGCTCTGTTTGAAAGCCTCCAGCTGCCCAGGCAGTCTGTGTCACCCTGTAAAATTTCTCATTCCAAACTTTTAATCAAAATCTGGTCCTACCAATTTGCATTCACTTCTCCTTGTCCAGGCAGGAAGCTTGTTTCTCCTTTAGCCAGTACAAACCTTCATGCATTTTAAAATGACAAAATGTACTTTTGAGTCACATCAAGATAGGCTCGCCAAAGATTATTATTATTATTATTGGTTTTTGAAAGGCTGTCGGGTGGCTATGGTTCATTTCCACATTTAGGTAGCAATTGGAAGAATTGCTCTGGTGGAAACCTCAAGGTTCCGCTTTGATGAGATGGGTTCTCATAGGATGGACTGCATTCCCTTTCTCTCTTCATAAGAGGGGATTAGTCCCACAGAAGTAAACAAGGGTGACTCCTAATTCAACATGTGTAGGACTTCATCTTGAAACTGCACATCTGGGTTTAGCAAGGCTTTCATGTAAGACCTTGAAATGTGATGCAGTCTACTCATTCATTCATTCATTGGTGGCTGTTTGCGCAAACTTTTCTGCGAGGCAAGAGATTCTCCTTTTCCTTTCCTTCTGAAAAAGACTGCCTTGCAAAATCATGTGTAGGAAATTGTTTGTGTTCTGCAGTTCACCACTAGGGACTGAACTAAGCTCACTCTTTTGCTTCTGAACTTTGCAAACAGAAAAATAAGTCTTTGGAGGGCAGTGGAATCCTTTGATTTGCAGCCGACCATCATGCTTGAAAAGAAAATAGGTGATGAGCAGACACTTAGCAGCAAAACCGTATCTCCAAGGCTTGCATTCTTCAGTGGCTCTCCAAATTTAGAAAGTGGAGGAAAGGTTTCCCCTGAGTTGCTTTAAAAATGTTTAGCAGGTGGATAAACATCACATATCTTTCTTCAGTGCTATTCCGTAGAATAAAGCATGAGTCATTCCTATCGGACTCTCTGAGTACTTTACAACAGTTTATGCATAGTCCAAGGGAGATAAAAATTTGATGCCCAGGGTCCAACTTAACATTTTACAGATATGATAGATGCAGGGATTGGGAAACCAGGATATTTCTGACTGTTTTCCTTGGTTTGGGAGATTAAATTGAAGGGGTGTGTGGGTTCCCTTTTATTTCACACTAGGTTAAATCTCTTTTTGGCCACATACTCTGTGTTGGCAGGAGTGACATCTTTCAGAAACTATGAAGATAGGTAGCTTTGGAAGTCTGAAAAAGTTGTTTGGGTGTTGCAAGTGTCTCTGTAGCCTTCAGCTGTCAAATCTTGGTTTATTTAGTCCATTTGTTTCATTGTTGCTGTCTATACAGGACATTGGGACTGTAATTTTAATAGCAAAGAATATGTAACTGAAAACATGAAATGCATTGAAGCTCAGATTTATATTCCTGAATGACTTTTTAAAGCTGTCATTTCTAGTAACGTTCTATTTGAAAATACATTGCTGCAGATGAGCAAATTAGAAACATTGCTGCTTCTGTGGCTGTGATCCAAGGCATCAATTGATATATATATCACACACATATGCAGTATTGCACAGTGCTTGCATCTATCTGTGTTTTCGAGCAGTTGCTGTAATATATCACATTCATTAAAACTGTTTAGTATTAGAACATAAGATAAGTATACACACATAATACAATCTTTACACTTTGAAAAGGGGATTGAAAGTGAAACATGTTTAACTGGCAAGCTGACATTGTAAGGTTCTTAGTTTAGCTAATCTAGAAGAAATGTATCTTAAACTTTTTTTAAATATTGGAAAAAGAAATATTTGAAAGCTCTTCTTACACTGAACTGTCAATTCAAATCAAACTGGAAATTCCCCTGTCTGGCTGTAAACAATTATGTATTAATATTTATCCAATGAAATTTGCATATCCCATTATTAATGTTGATATGATTGGCTGGAAGACAATTCAGTTTAGCAACAATCAACTTTTGCCAAAACTACTAGAAGATTCTTAGTAAACATATTTACAGCTTTTTCTTCAATGTATTTGTTTTAACAAGGATAACTTCCTTCACTATTTAACTCTGGGTTTCATATCTGCCATGTTTCTTCTAACAGCATTAAACTGACCACATGCTGTGTTTTTTTTTATTCCTTGCAATAACTGGCTGTTGTGCAGTTAGGTTGTAATTTCAGTGTTTAAACTTTGTCAAAGAAGAACTGTCTGAAAATTTTTAGCTTGGCAATTTTTCAGCATTTTTTTCCCATGCTGAACTAACCCAAATGTATGGTACCAAAAGAACCACAAATAGCTTCACAACTGTGCAGATGTTTGTATGGTATCCATTTATCCTTTTCCTATCCTGGTGTCTTCCAGATGTGACAAATTTCAATTCCCATATGTCCTCTTCTGGATGGGAATTATAGGAGTTGAAGTCCAACAACTTTGGGAAGATCTAATTTGAGAGATGGTGTTTTAGATAGTGCATATAAAACCTAGAAACTGATTGAGTTCTACTCAAATGAAAAATGGATAGTTTAAAATAAGGAAATGAGGAATATAAAAATCACAATTTCTCTACAATTAGATAAGATACATAATTTCCTATGGAAGTTTTGGACTGATTTCATATCTCCTGATTAATGTCTGTGTTGATTATAGTGAAAGGGAGATGTGATCCAAAACATCTGGAGGGCAACAGGTTGTCTACCTCCCATCTGCACAAACCAGCAGTGGCTCTTCAGGGTTGTAGGCAGAAGGATTTCCCAGCACTATTTGAAGATGTTATATATTATTATTATTGCACTCTGACCCTTGGTTAGTTTTTCTCCCCTCATTTTAAATTTGGTGACATCCCTGTGTAAAAGTAAAAAAAAAAAACTTCCTTGATTAAGTGGACATTAAAAACATATACACATAGTATCCTATTCACTTGTGATTCTGCCCTTACATTGATTTTTTTTTTTACTGATTTTGTTTATCATATTTAATAAGGAAGATGGTAGGTCAGTGCCGCTATGATTGTAGAGGAAAACACACTCTCATGTGAGTAATAGAATTGACCTAACCTAGTCAGTTAAGGGTCTAGAGGTCCCGTATATACTTAGCATCAGCTTAGTTTTGTTTTCACATTTTTAGACTATGTGAAATTCATCGTAGAGCTAGTTTATATCTCATTTTATTGTGTAAAGACAAAATTGGGTTCAGACTTTTAAGACATTTAACCATGTTATGCAAAATTATAATGCTTTGTGACATGTATTATGTGAACACAAAATTTGATTAGACTTTTAAGACATTTAACCATGTTACACAAAGTTAGTGTTTTGTGACGTCAAGAATCCTGTGCAATCTAGTCTTTCTTTCACGCACTGCCCTACAACTTATTTCCTATAGTACTATTCTGCCCTTAGAACATCAGTACATACAGCTGAAGGAATCTTAATTTTTCTTGCACGTGGATCTTTTTCTCACCACATCCAACTATTTATCTTGCCTGCCCGCCTGCCCATTTCATATGCCACTTTCAACTAAAGAGTTCAGGTTGCTGTACAGTGAATCCCCTATTTTATCACTTAAGTACCCTTTGAGAAATAGTGGCCCCATTCCCACAACACATTAGTGGGTCAATCTATGGTAGGAACTTCAAAAATTGATCACTGACCCAGTTTGTTAAAGGAGTTAGATTTAGTTTAAGACGAGCCCTGTCTTGGATTAACTAAAGGTAAAGGTAAAGATTCCCCTTGCACATATGTGCTAGTCATTTCCAACTCTAGGGGGCGGTGCTCATCTCCATTTCAAAGCTGAAGAGCCAGCGCTGTCCGAAGATGTCTCTGTGGTCTTGTGGCTGGCAGGACTAAACCCTGAAGGCACACACAATGCTGTTACCTTCCTATTATTTCTACTTGCATTTTTACATGCTTTCGAACTGCTAGGTTGGCAGAAGCTGGGACAAGTAACGGGAGCTTGTTACTTTATGTGGCGCTAGGGATTTGAACCGCCAAACTGCCAACCTTTTAATCGACAAGCATCTTAGCTGCTGAGCCACTACTTCCCCCCTTTTCGTTGTTGTTGTTGTTATTGTTGTTGTTGTTGTTGTTGCTGTTCCTAGAGTCAGGAACAACTAGCACATATGTGCGAGGGGAACCTTTACCTTGGATAAACTAATCACCTCATAATTCCACCAATTCTTTCATTTCGCTTGTCAGTCCTCCAGGGCAAAGAACTTGAGAGAAAGAGTGGTAGGAAATGTCTCCACTACAGGAAAGAGGCTAAGGTTTGGGGACATGGAACACCCTTTGCACAGACCTTCTGCAGTGGCTATTTCAATCTGGCTGGCCAATGGGGGAGAGGATTGTAATGTTCCAAGGTATTCCCAGGATAGTTCTGGTGTCCTCAGGTGCCAGCACAGTCCATAAAATGGTAAAGTGAAGGAAACAACAAAACATATTCATAATGCACATTGCAAAAGCAAATCTTTTGTTTTTGATGATGGGTCATGACATTGTGGCCTTCATTGTGTTATGTTGATGCTTATCCCTATGGATACTACTCATTTCCCAGAATAAACTCTCCCTATTTCTTTAAGGCACTGGAGAGCAATCTTTTCTAATGATAAATATTTTACAGGCTTCATTTAATTTCTAATGATGCAGAACATATTGTGAATCAGCCTCTTCACCTCTCACCCTATGAACTCCTGCCTTTCTTCCACTCTTCCTTTATTTATTTTTGGGTGACATGGCAGGCCAACCATGCATTTCTTAGTGTTCTTGGCATTGCCAATGATGTGGACTTCTTAAATGTTTCAAGAAAAGAAGAATTTGCTGCTATGTGGGGAAATAAGTTATAGTGGAAAGTTATGGTATGCTGTGTTTAGAGGGGCAGTACTAGGAATCTCTAAGGACTGTATTCCAAGTCAGGAAACTATGAAATTTAGCAATATCATTAATCTAAAGTTAGTTTGTGGACAATGATAATGAATACAGCTAAAAGAACTGAACAAAGGTTGAATGAGTTAATATTTCACATAATAGATATACAATGGAACTAACATTCCCATATGAATTATGTAAAACTATTAGCTACAGAAAAGTTCAGTAAACATCCCTGCCTAATTCATCCATTCCCCTTAATTCTCTGTCAATGTGGCTTGATTATCCAGCTCAGATATGAAGTGAGCATTATAACCTTTACATTCTTCTCTAATCCCAACCTAACAAATCTTCTACAGCAATATCACTACTTTAAGATTTTGAGAGCTTTTTTCCACCATGCTGTCTCTGTTACATCTCTGGTGGTATTAGCCTTTCCTCAGTATGACTGCTTTATCACCTGATTTTTCTTCACATGCAACTCTACCGGAATAAGCATTTGCCATCCTGCTCCAGAAACACAATGATTGTGTGTTCTAAAACAAGGTATCCTGAGCATCAAAAATACTTTGATTAATAGGACGGTAAGTAATAGGTTATTTTCCTAAAGGATAGGTAATTCTTTCCTAAGGAGCCTTAAGATAACCTTCACAAGGTCATTTGTTCCAAACATCTGAATAGAACAGCTGATACATAAAACTTTCAAATAAAATGAGTGTTATCACTCTTAAATACACACACGCGTGCACACACACACACACACACACACACACTCACAGTTTATGCCAAATGTTATTTGTGTTCTGTTGCATTGCTGAGAAGACCCTCTATGCATTGCACACTGTAATACTGTCAACAATGTCATAAAGGAGCTGTTGAGGGCCAGCCAGATCAACCTCTGATTAAATATTTGAAAGATCGTGTAGGTGAGACAACTTTAATATTTTAATTCTAATTTTATATGGTGATATTATACTGTACATAGGGACGCTCAGTGGTTTAGCGACTAAGACACTGAGCTTGTCGTTCAGAAGGTTGGCAGTTCAGCAGCTCGAATCCTTAGCGCTGCATAATGGACTGAGCTCCCATTACTTGTCCCAGCTTCTGCCAACCTAGCAATTGGAAAGTACGTAAAAATGCAAGTAGAAAAATAGGAACCACTTTGGTGAGAAGTTAATAGTTTTCCATGTGCCTTTAGCATTTAGTCATACCGGCCACATGACCATGGAGACGTCTTTGGACAGTGCTGGTTCTTTGGCTTTGAAACAGAGATGAGCACCGCCCCCTAGAGTCGGGAACGACTAGCATATATATGCGAAAGGAACCTTTACCTTTACCTTTATTATACTGTACACTATCCAGAATCCTTCCCTGATGGAGATAAATGGTCTAGAAACATGAAATGTAAACACACAAACAAACTGGAAAACTAGAATCTGGTTTAAGATTCCACAACTACATCAGAAAGGAAGATTGGCTTGTTTTGTTAATTACATTTATGTGGCTGCCCATCTCACCCTGGTGGCTCGGCATAGTTAACAAGAGTTAGAAACACAACCAAGTGGAAATAAAATACTTCTAGCCAGGGTTAAATAGCAATCAAACCACAATTAATATAATCATTCCTTAAGCTGAACCTGACAATCTGTCCTCCAAGTCTGGGAACATAGCCATGTCTTCATCCATGTTGGGGAAGGCCAACAGAATTGTAGCCAATCTCAACTACTGGAGGGGATGGTGTTCCACAGGGGAAGTGGTGTAAGAGAATAGCTCTCTTCCTGGCTTCATTCAGATGACCTTGAATTGACAGGGCCTGTGACATGCTTGTTCTGCATAGGAATCTAATGGGTTGGAAGAGGAAGTCTGCAAATAACCCAGCTTTATTCCATAATGGACTTTATAGGTGACTACCAGCAAGTTTAAATGCACTTGGAAGCATATTGGTAGACCATGCAGCTCACAAAGCTGAGGCATAATGTGTGCACAGCAAGAGTACTCATCCCTGTCCTCAGTACAGCATTTTTAAACAGTTGTGACTTGCTAATTCTCTTCAAAGGCAGCTCCACGTTGGGTGCATTGCAGTAGTACACTCGGGAGGTGACTAAAGTATGAGTAACTTGTCAGCAGAACCTCCAAAGAGTTGCCATCTGTTCCTCAAATAGGAGCCCTGAATCCAGAAGGACCCCCAAACTGAGCACTAGTTCTGTTTGAAGTCATACTACCATATCCTGAACAAAAGATGAAGAGTCACCAGCACCAGGAACTTTGGCAGGGAAGTTGCTATGCAGCAGGGAGGCTGAGACAATAGCAGTGGTTCCTATTGATTCCTACAGCCAAACTTAACCATCTTGCATTTATTTGTTTATGGAGTAATGTCTCTAAGATAACCATAGCTACTCTCCCACTGCTGCCTGGGAGCTTTTGCTGATGCCACCCCAAAACCCACTTTTTAAAATGGGTAACACTTTCTTGGCACCCAAGAAAGTTTCAGTGAAGCACACTAGGTCAGTCTTCTCATCTGTAATAAGATGAGGGAGCCTTTCTGCAGACTGACCTGACATTCACATCAGCAGCCAAAAAACGGGGCCACCGAAGGGCTAGTGAGTGAGAAATAGAGTTCAGTACAGGAAATAAATGGCAACATGATGCTAACTAGATGCTATCAGGCTGAGAGTCCAAGAGAAGACCCATACCTGATCCATGACAAGACCCTCCCTTGATTTGACCCACACCTGACCCATTGCAAGACCCATGACAAGACCCTCACCTGACATGATCCTCACCTGAAGTGACCTTCCCATCACAAGCCCTGCTAACCACACAAAGCCCTTATAAACAGAAGAACACAGTCACTGTCATTCCCTAAATTCCACTAAAGATCTTACATAGCCTGGTAATGAAACATTTGGAAACCAACTCACAAGCTCAGAGAATGAGCCTACACCGTCACCCTACACCCGAGCTATAGATATTCACCACTATCACAAACCCAGATGCCCAAATGTGTGTGCTTGCAAAAAAAAGCAAAGGAAGTACAGTAGTCTCAGATTATATATTTATTTACTCAATTTATATATCTTTATCTTCTCACAAAACAAATGACTTGAGCAGCACCCAGCAAGCAACATAGATAGACATCATCCCCCCCCCCTTTGAGTTGTAAGCCGCCCTGAGTCCCCCCAGGGAAAAGGGCGGCATATAAATAAACTCTCATAACTCATAACTCATCAAGGAGAGTGATAGACATTGAAGGAGATTCTCAACTGTCCATCTACATTCTATTGGCCATATGTGGTCACTAGGTCATAATTGTTAAAGAGTTGGGATCATTTATTTTGGCCCTCCAGTACTGATCTATTCTTGAGCTTTCTCGACTTAGTTCTAGGAATAAAGGCATATATCAATTTTGGTTACTTTCATAATCTGATCATAAACTTTTGATTTAGTCCTCTTCACGTCAGTTGCAGCGTTTTGTTTGTTTGTTTAAAGGCAAAATTGGACACAAGAAGAACCCTGGCAGTGCTATGCACATTTGCCCTTTATTCTCTGGGTCAGTTTGCATAGTATATTTTTCTTTTGCAAGCAAGGATTTCTAACAAGTATTTTTACAAAAAAACTTCGATGTGTTATTTTTATAGCCATTTCTTTTTTTCACACAAATCCTTCTTGCATGCTACAAGTGTCTGTGTGAATGTTAACTGGAGTGTGTAAAATTTAAGAAAAATTAAATGTGAGGATATGCAGAATTATGCCTTTTCCTCTCATTCCTATTCTGTTTTCATTAGTGTATAGGAATATTTTACCCTACTGAAATTATTGACCTACTTTCTCTATTCCTGGATCTTTTGATTTATATACTCCTAGTTTTCTAATAAAGTCCTTCAATGTTAGCGGCTCGTTCTTAGTTTGAATTGAAGATGTTAGGAGTGGAACTGGATGTTTCTGTACAAAAAGCACAAACTGTTCCACTGAGCTTTAAAAGCAAGCAAAGTGTTGTTGTCTTCTGGCTTGGAAAAAGAAGTTTCCCCATGGTGCAACTGTCATTATGAAGGGGTAAGGAATTAGATTTTCTCCTAATGTCTTGGAATAGTTACCGTGTTTCCCCAAAAATATGACATGTCCTGAAACTAACGCCTTGCCACATTTTTCACATGGGCAAAAATATAAGCCCACCCCCAAAAATAAGCCCCCTGGACAACCCCCCCCCCGCGCTCCGGTCAGGCAGAGCACAGCTCACCGACTTAGCAGTATCCCGAAGGTGCCAAGCCTTCCCAGCTCCCACAGCTTGGCACATTAGTGATACCCCCTAGGTCAGTGCATGGAGCTCTGTCCGGCTGGGGAAGGGGGTTGCGCAAGCACCTGTGTTGCCTCCAGCAAGCATGCCTCCCAGCCTCACCATGCCTTGGCCCAGCTCTCCCTGGAGGGCCAGGGCACCAGCACTGGGCTCCGAGGATAACTTCTTCTTTGGCTTCCAAACTCCAAAACTCGGCTGCTGAGTCGTTCAGCAGTGGCCACTCTAGGAGTGTGGTCTATGGTTGTGGGCTGCCTGCTAGAAGACTCTCTGTCCAGCAGCCAGCCCACAACCATAGACCGCACTCCTAGAGCGGCTGCTGCTGGGAGACTCGGCAGCTGAGTTTTGGAGTTTGGAAGCTGGAGAAGAAGTTATGCTCGGAGCATGGCAGCGGCCCCTGGCCGTGCAGGCAGAGCTGGGCTAGGGCATGGTGAGGCTGGGAGGCATGCTTGCTGGGGGTGGAACAAGCGCTCGCGCAACCCCCTTCTCCAGCTGGGCAGAGCTCCATGCAGTGACCTAGGGGATATCCCTAATGTCCAAGACGCAGGAGCTGAGGAGAGGGCACAGCACCATGTGCTTTGGCACCTTAGGGATACCCCTTAGGTCAATGAATGGCGCTCTGCCCGGCTGGAGAGGGGGTTTGCCGGGTGGTTGCTCATGAGCATGGTCACCTCATGGCTGCTTAACCGCTGAGGCTGTGCCCGGCTCTTAGGAAGCCAGTTTGCAAGGGAACAGCTGCCTGGTAACCCCAAAACAATAAGCCCTCCCCCTATAATAAGCCCAAGGCCATATTTTGTGGGGCAAAAGAAAATAAGACCCTGTCTTATTTTTGGGTAAACACAGTAGCCAAGAAGAAAGTCAGGCTGTCAATGATTGCAATGGTAGAATAAGCATTCCGCCACCCCCACCCCAAATCAATGCAGTTGGTCTTCCAAAATAAAATAGCTGGCAGCTTTTAACATTAAATATTTTTTCTTCCATTCATGTGGTTGAAAGTTGTTAAAGGCTTTATTTCTTCAAATACCAGAAACCCACAGAGATAATTCAAAATGCCCACAATGAGTCTTGGGGCGCCCAACATGTAAACTGTTGGTAAAGACCAACAGATTTGGCAGCAATTGAAACACATGGATGTATATGCAAGTGGTTATACGAAAAGGCCTTTTCACAAACAAAAAGCAACTTTCAAATCCTTTTAAATCCACAGTATTCTTTAGTCTTTCCAAATGTTTGCTAGGATTTGAAGAAGATCCATATCATAACGGACTATCCTTTTTTTCCTTCCTTGGTGTTTGCTTCTATGTCTTTCTAGTTGCCCCTTACTGGACTCAGAGACCTATTTTGAACACCTCTGTTAACATAGGGACATGATGGCTCAGTGGCTAAAAGACTAAAGGTCAGCAGTTTGGCGGTTCGAATCCCCAGCACCGTGTAATGGAGTGAGCTCCCGTTACTTGTCCCAGCTTTGGCCAACCTAGCACTTCAGATGCATGTAAAAAATGCAAGTAGAAAAATAGGAGCCACCTTTTGTGGGAAGGTAACAGCGTTCCATGCACCTTCGGCATTTAGTCATGCTGGCGACATGACCACGGAATGTCTTCGGACATTTTCAAAGCTTCAGCTTTGAAACTTAGATGAGCACTGCCATCCCTAGAGTTGGGAACGACTAGCACGTATGCGCGAGGGGAACCTTTACCATTACCTATTAACATAGGGTCCTCTGTATTTAAATCATTATGGACAAAAACCTTCCTGAATCCACAGTTTTAGATCCATAGAAATCAGCAAACAGATTTAACAATATTTTAATCTAAGACAATCTGCAGTTTATTTAGAATTTGTCATCACTGTAAACATAGCAAGATGCCAAACAACAAAGAGTAGCTGGCTGGCATGAGTTTGTTTTTTCAGCAGTTGGATAAAAATGGGTAAATGTATCATTTGGTTTTTGTTTAGAAATCAGCTGGAGTTGTATATGCATTTAGATTCTTGAAAGTCCCACTGGAATTAAGACCATTGGAACACCTAATTTTTGGCTTCTTCTGGACCCAATGCTTGTAGCACACATGGAATTCTATACAGCCAACTATTTTTTTTTTGGTTCTCCACAACAAAAATACTTCTTTAAAATTTTCCATATTGTCTCTCCAGTCTTAAAGAAATAGGGCAGTCTGCCTCTTTCAGAGGTCCAAGGGAGACAGATCAAGTTATGGATTATAATCTATAGAAACAGCATATGTGTGTTACAAAAAACATTTTGACCAAGAGAATCCCTATTTGCTCCAGATCCATTATGATGATTGATGGTGATTGGTTGTCTGTTTTTACTATAATTAATATTTCAAAATAGTTTTTGTTTGTTTTTCAGTTAATAAACCTATTTGTGGGGTCCTTGGTTCTCTCTGAGTTTGGTTGTTTTATTGCAGACATTTCATTACTTAGCATTGATAATGTTATCTATTTGGGTAATAAAATGTCTGAAGGACAGACAGAAGGATAGAGCCGAGGTGGCACAGTGGTTAGAGTGCAGTACTGCAGCCACTTCAGCTGACTGTTAGCTGCAGTTGACTCAGCCTTCCATCCTTCCGAGGTGGGTAAAATGAGGACCCAGACTGTGGGGGCAATATGCTGACTCTGTAAACCGCTTAGAGAGGGCTGAAAGCCCTATGAAGCGGTATATAAGTCTAACTGCTATTGCTATATTGCTAAGGATAATAACCAAGCTTTGAATGTATCAAGGGCCTCTACAGTTCAACCCTGAACTGCACGAACTTTTTGCTATTGAAACCTATTGGCATTTTGCAGGCTGCAAGTTCAGAATTTTGCATTTCAGTTTCCCATTGAAATAAATATGTTAAACTATAAACTGTGAATGTAAAAAAATGTTTTTTTTTTCCTGGAGAACATATTCAAATACGAAGCTACTGGGAAAGTGATCCCATGAAGTAGATTATATTCAGAATTAGAAAAGATTGGGGTAATCAAAAATAAGTGACCAACTGATACACAACTAAAATTGAATCATATTTCAGCCTGATTAGACAGTCTCCAAAAATGGAAGGATAAAATATTTTAAATTGTAGCTTCTAAGAGAAATGCAATATTTCAATTTATACCCTTTCCTGCGTTTCCCCGTGACTTATATTTTCTCTTTTGCTTTTCCTTCCTTGATGTTTTTCATTTTAGGAATGACATATAAATCTTTCAAAACTCCAAGAGCTATACAGGAGTGGTTTTAAAGAGATATATTAAGAAGAATAAATAAACTATAGTGAGCAATGTATGTTCTTAGGGATGTTTAAGTTATTACATATTGAGATCTTGCTAGGACTTCCATATCATACAAGGTTTTAATGGCAATCAGCACTGAGAAGTCATTTCTCACTATAAATCTGTTCTTGAAACAACCAACAAGCAGGGCTGTCTTTTGTTTTGAAATTTTAAGAAGCTTATAAACATCTGTCCTTTGAAATATTTGATCTTTTTGGAAAATATTTTGTGTGGCTGTAAAAGGTCCAGGGATGTCTGCTCAAACTATATTCCAAACAACATTCTATATTCTAAATAACTTTTCAGATATCATCCTTCCAAGCCACAGAGAGAGAATTGGCCCCTTCCATACCCTTAAAATGTATATTCAGAAGTTGTCAACGAATAGGAGAGAATTATCTTACTAAAGATACCCGCCATGATTATATAGACAGCCTTGCTCAAGGTCAAATCTAAGAAGCAGCTGTTTGAAGGATCATTTCTTACCATGTTGGTAAAAAAAATAAAAAATAAGAGTGATCCTTTCAAGGGCAAATTTTATGGGATGCAATATTTTAGAGGACATAAACTTTGCCTTAAAGCAAACAAAGCCAGTTTTTTTTATATTTTAATCCTGATTAGTTTGGATTATGGGTGGGTAAAGGAAAGCCATGCTGCTAATACATAGATTCCATCCTATAAAAAGCTGATACTTTACACACAGATATTTTGGCACAAAGAACATGTCTAGTTCCAGCGACCATATCCTCTTGCTAATTTTGTGGTCTGTATGGCTGCCCTAATCTAGATTTTTAAGTAGTGGCCACAGACATCATATACATACAGTATTACTTTTGGGAAAAGGTCTTGAAAGAACAATTTTGCTTCTAACTTGTAATTATGTCCTTTATGTAATAACATATAACTATATAATAATAATAATAGTGATAACAATCTATATTGTTCATCATTAATAATATTATCAATAGATCCTGTATATTTGACTACAGCTTTTAAGAAATGCATCCAGCTCTAGTTCTTCATTTGAAGAAATAAATAATTATAATTACGGAAGCCTTTTGAATGTATCGATGTTCTTCCTAAACAGACAGAATTCATTTTATGATTTGTGGATAGGGATTAACATGCTGCCTATGTCAGAGGTCCCTGACCTTTTTAGCTTGGGGGCCTGATTGGCGGGGGGCCTGAGCCATGTGTGCTGGTATACATATACACATGCATGTGCAGCCCAATTTGTGCAAGTTGAGCTGTGTGCACATGTACATACATGCCAGCTTGCAGCTTGGCTCCTGGTTCCAAATTGGCCATGGCCAGTAGTGGGGCATGGCCTGGTGGATGGGGACCCCTGGCCTAGATGAAAAGTTGGTACGAAGGAATTTCCACTAGGAAATGTTATCCTTTTAAAACCACCATAAATGGTGGCCATTGCAATATTCATAGCTTTATAATCTTTACTATGCCCATTTTTACAATAATACAATAGCAGAGTTGGAAGGGACCTTGGAGGTCTTCTAGTCCAACCCCCTGCCTAGGTAGGAAACCCTATACCATTTCAGACAAATGGCTATCCAGCATCTTCTTAAAGACTTCCAGGGTTGGGGCATTCACAACTTCTGGAGGCAAGCTGTTCCACTGATTAATTGTTCTAACTGTCAGGAAATTTCTCCTCAGTTCTAAGTTGCTTCTCTCCTTGATTAGTTTCCACCCATTGCTTCTTGTTCTACCCTCAGGTGCTTTGGAGAATAGTTTGACTCTCTCTTCTTTGTGGCAACCCCTGAGATATTGGAACACTGCTATCATGTCTCCTAGTCCTTCTTTCTATTAAACTAGACATACCCAGTTCCTGCAACCATTCTTCATATTTTTTAGTCTTCAGTCCCTTAATCATCTTTGTTGCTCTTCTCTGCATTCTTTCTAGAGTCTCCACATCTTTTCTACATCGTGGTGACCAAAACTGAATGCAGTATTCCAACGGTGGCTTTACCCAGGCATTATAAAGTGATATTAACACTTCATGTGATCTTGATTCTATCCCTCTGTTTCCAGGAGGATGAGGGGCAGGAACAGGTGGGTAATAGTCAGGGAACTTAGCATTACAACTTTTGGTCCTGTATAGCAACTAAAAATAAAAAGGCAAAGAAAATACATTGAAGATTTCTCTGATATACTCTAAGTAGAAAGTGAATTACTTGACAGCGATTATCAATAATTATTACCTTCGCATATCATAGAACTTTTGTGAGTGGATCTGCATTATTTCATGAAAATTGATTGTGAAAGGCTGAAATGTTTTTCCTCCCCCAATTCTCACATAGAGTGCAATAAGAAGGATTGTGTTCAAAATATACAAATTGTTAACATATGACCCAGCAGAGTCTGCTGGACTCCCAAGTTCTATCAGTTCCAGACAGCATTGTCACTGGTAAAGAAGGATTGGGTTGTAGACCAAAACTCTCAGAGAGGTCATGGCTCCCATCCTCTGAAGAAAATTACATGAATTTGAGTAAAACCTCCTTACATTCTTGGTCCCCTAAGCAATACATTAATTTGATAGAATATTGAAAACTATCTGTAAACTGACCCTCTTTTTATTCACAGTTAATTATAGACTGGATTTTCTCAGCTTTGGAAATGCCTGGGTGGTTTTAAGTCTTGTCATATAACTCACTCCTGCTTTGGGAAGATCTCAGCAAATCTAGCCCAATTCCTATTTTGAGAGATTTGGGGTGTGTGTGTGTGTGTTTGTGTGTGTGTTTATACTTAAGCATTTAGTATGTAATGAACACTGCGCAATAAATCAAAATAACTTTATCTGTTTTGTATGAAGCTTCGCTGACTTTAATTAGATTATTCCACCTCATAAAACGTGTTTCTTTTCCTAAACTTTGGGATTTAGATAAGAGGGATACAACAAGAATTTAACTTGAACTAGTTCTGTCCAGTTAAAAATTCATTCACCTCATCATCCCTTGGGTACCTCAAGATTTTATTACAATGTGTTAGAGCCAGATCTAAAGATATTTAGAATTTGCCATGGAAGAGAAATACCCTTAGACCATTTGTTTAACCTCCTGACCTATATACAAACTAGAATGATATTTTAGAATTTTGCAACTCAGTTATCTTAATATCAAAATGAAAATTCATATCTTAAGGAGAAGCATTCATGTAATATAAATAACATTAGAAAAAGAATGCATGCCAAAAATGCTAACCAAGAAATGTTTATAGAAAAATGCATGTATTATGAAAATATATATGGCAATATTCCCATAAAATTGTTTTGTAGAACCATTTTAGTTTGCATTTGCCATCAAGTATGGAAACCATTTAAGATGAACTCATGATCAGGAAACTAAGAAACTGTTTGAAACTCAGATTTGCTTATATATGCTTAGAATAGATTCATTAAATTTAAAGAGAGGTAAACTAATTGTGATATTTTGTCCTCTTGATTCTATTGAATCTATTTTAGAATAGATTCATTAAATTTAAAGGGAGGTAAACTAATTGTGATATTTTGTCCTCTTGATTCTATTGAATCTATTTTAAAATATCACAAAGGTTGGATATTGTTTAGCAACATGAACTGTTGGGGAAGAATCAGGGAAGAATCAAATGAAGCATCATCTCAAAGTTGCTTTTGAATTAATGTGGTCCATTCAGTTCTAAAGTGTACCTCCATGAACAATAGCAGTAGACTTATATACCGCTTCATAGGCCTTTCAGGCCTCTCTAAGCGGTTTACAGAGAGTCAGCATATTGCCCCCAACAATCTGGGTCCTCATTTTACCCACCTCGGAAGGATGGAAGGCTGAGTCAACCCTGAGCCGGTGAGATTTGAACCGCTGACCTGCTGATCTAGCAGTAGCCTGCAGTGCTGCTTTTAACCACTGCGCCACCTTGGCTCTTCCATTTGTTCCTGATCTGACAGAAGAATATCAAAAGAAGTTAGGAGACACCCCATTGGGACAGATGTCCCTTAATATTTTGCTCATTACTTCACCTACTTGTAAACATTAGCACCTCCTCAATCTGGCACAATTAAGTCTCAGTCGAGGTTGGGCTGTCAAATCGTGTAGGTGAGTAAAATAGTAGAAGAGAAGGTATCAATAGGATGAACTCCAGAAGTCATGAAAGCCAAGTCTCATTTATTTCCTTAAAAAAGGCAGTTTTAAGTATGGTGGCACATAATATTTCTAACATACCACAGGCTAACAGGTTGCCTGCCCTTGTATTTAGTTCAAGCACTCAGCACCTTGGTCAGCGCAATATGGATGTCTCAGGAAGATTTGGTTAGCCAACAGGATATGGGTTAGGCAACCCATCACTGGAACAATCATCTTTCACTAGTCTACTATTTCAGTTTTCTGTGTGTTTTTATGCTGTTCAGCTTCCTCTTCTGTTTTGCTTTCTGTTTTCTGCTAACTGCTTTCATAATATATTTGTTGCTATCACTAGTACTTTAGCATTTCCTGCTCCTTCCTATGACTTGCCTCCCCCGAATAATATACTGTATGTTTGGAAAAGTTGGACAATTCTATAATGCACATTTGGTATGTGCATATAGGACAGATAGTAGAAGACAGTCAAGAAAAGTGGCCCAGTGTGGTTTTTCATTTTATGTTATTGTAGGTTTTTGTGATGTTGCCCAGGATCCTATTGAAGCTTTAGATAGATATATCTGCAAGATGAATACACAGACAAAGGGAATTTCCTTAAAGTTGAATGAGTAACTTTCTCAGCTTGCTTGAACAAGTTTAAAGACTACTGGTAGGGAGGTTCCTTCAGCTATATCATTTGCTGATTTAGTATCTTTACAGCTTCCATTTACTAACATGTGAGCTGTGACAAATATCTCTGCTTCCTCCTCTCTCTTTCATTGAACAGGCAGAATTCAAGTAGGAAATGTCAATTTTAACTGCCCAAACCAGGCATGGAATATAATTTTCTAATCTTGAAGGTGTAGAGATTCCTAAGGAATATGCGCAGTAAAAACAGGGCTAGAGTCAAAATATAATTTAACAAAATAGGATCTAAAGTCAGCAGTGCATTTTGAAGAGTTTGTTGCTTTTGTGAAGCAAGAAACATTTCAAGAAACATTTTTAAAAATCTGACACAGGTATTGATTTAGAGGTGGGTTTTTTTAGTTGCTTGTTGTATTTTTATATTATGTATAAAATACAAAATTCCTATGTACTGTATGCCCACATGAATCTTTCCTAAGGATGTTCTCCAAGAACTTATTAAGAATACAGTGAAAACCATGCTGGAACAATGCAATGGTCATTTTAGCCTAGGTTTGTATTTCCAACAGCAATAATCTAGATCCCTTCAAAAGCTCCAAAAGTGAAGAAGAAGGCTTAGTGATAGAATAGTGGTGTTGTTTCTTCATCTGACATTTAGTTATGTAGTATCTCTGAGCCATTATACCCATGAAAATAATAGCTTGGATATGGAGTCTTAATGAGTTTGTATTATTCTTTATTCTTAGGAAGGTTTTTTTTAATAACGGGAGAATAAAATTGGGTATGTTCCTACTTTATATCGAATACCCAGCTGTGATGTGCTCTAAAATAAAAAATTGTTGATTCCTTTTTAAATTGAATTTAGCTACTTGCTGCAAACATATTCAGCATTTTATCTGAGAGCTGATGGACCTTTACATGAGCAAATTTTCTACTTTCAGTTCCACAATAGCAACCTTGTGAGCCAGAATGGTTTAAAAGAGTGACTTGTTCAGATGTGCTCAATGAGCTCTATAGTCAAATAAAAGATTAAAACTTAGATCTTCTAAATCCAAGTCCAATATCTTTGTTATTATATTACACTCTTAGTTTTGCCCACAAATGCAGGGGAAGGGAACATAAATCCTAATTTTAGTATTTTTTTATTCACAAGAATGTAATCATGGTTTGGTTTAACATTTTAACTGTAATGGTGCTATTATTTGTTAATGAATTGGTCATTCAATTCAAAGATGTCCCACTTCATAGACATGTTACATCATTTACTGCTATTAATTTATCCAGCAAGGAACTGATGTTTCCATTCCTTGAAAAGCAAGTATATATTATAATATAATGGGGGTGGGGGGAATGCAAGTTTTTAGGTTAGGGTGGGAATTGTGGGAACAGAATAAAATTCCAACAGTAAAATGAGCCTTAAGCCAGTGGAATTGGCTTGCCAAAATTAATGGTTGAATACACATCACTTGCAAGAGAATCCTGTAGGTATAGAAAGCCTACTTTGTGTTAGAAAGCTTTGATGCATGAAACTCCAGAGCATATGTAATTTAACTTCAGGTAACTATATTTCAAGTTGGACATCATTTTTATGAAACAGAAAAAATAAAATGTGTTAAAAATGGACTATACTACTTATAACTCTATTACTCAAGAGTCTTTAATTTTCCAATACCAGGCACCCCATAGTCTTCCTGTGGTTGTTAGTTGTATTTTGAGAAGGCCTGAAATGCACTTTGCTTAAAATAGTAAACCAAATTTAAAAATACACTATTTTAGATTAGGAAAGTGATTTGCCTTTCTATTTGATTTTTTTTTTCACACCTGGGAAAAATTATGATGAAAAACAGGTGCCCCTATTGCTATCTTGAAGAAGCAAAGAAGAAAGAAAGAACAGCAGAGTTAATAAAACACCAGGAGGGAAACTCAAATCATTGCTTTGGTTTACATAAACTTCCATTTACCAAGCGCTAAACAAATCCCCAAATCCCAGATAAACGTAAAAAATTCCACAATGTAAAACTTAAGTCTATCAGATTTGAAAACAAAAACAAAGGTGTATTTTATGGTAGTCAAGATTTAAATTCACATGCATGTCTGAGACAAATATGAATCTTTTCTGAATTTATCTAGGAAGAATAATAAGAACTTCAGTTACTTCCATCTTTAGTAGGATTCCCTCCCCCCTCCAATGAAATAATAAATTGCAAGATTACAGCAGTAGATGTGTTATACGTATTAAAAAGGAATTTTGCAATCTTTCCAGTCATTTTAAATTCACTTTGGAGGAATACTTCCTTCTGGAACTGATTGGAATTAACTTTTTTAATGGCCATATTAAGACATTTTAAAAGATAGAAGAAGAATGAATATGTTTTGTCACTTAAAATGCCAACTCAGAATCAATGGATGAAGAAGAAAAAAACTTCCCTGGGAATTAATATCTAAAAAAATAAGAGGATTAAAACTATGTCTCCATTGTTCATTGTAGTCATATTAATGGTCCTAAAATACTTAATCTGTATCAGAGGTGGTGTTCAGCCAGTTCTGACAGGTTCTGGAGAACCGGTAGTGGAAATTTTGACTAGTTCGGAGAACCGGCAAATAGGCTAGCACCGCCCCTGCTGCCTCCCAGCTGATCTTCTTTTGTTGCCCTGATCACGAGAACGGAGCTGGAAAGCAGGTTAGTGGGGTGGGGAGGGAATGGGGATTTTGTCCAGACCTCTTCTCTTCTCTTCTCTTCTCTTCTCTTCTCTTCTCTTCTCTTCTCTTCTCTTCTCTTCTCTTCTCTTCTCTTCTCTTCCCTTCCCTTCCCTTCCCTTCTCTCCTCTCCTCCTCTCCTGTCCTCTTCTCTTCCCTCTCCTCCCCTAAAGTAAAATGAAAAGATACACATCAGGCAAAATCTATCCATAGGTTGCAAACATTGTCACTTCATCACAAGAACACTGTTTTGGGATCAAACTGAATGCCAGATTTGCCTGTTTCCAAGATTACTTTAACTGTTGAATATTCCATTACCTCTTTGTCATAGATATAGCTGAAATACCAACAGTTTTAGAGTGAGCCTCGTGCCAAACTAGACATAACACAGGAAAATTGTGATTAGGATCTCCCACTGTTTTTGTTAATTACTCATCCTGTGGGAAGCTTTTGAAACCATAGGGATCTGAAAGGAGGGATGTAACCCTTTCCTTGCTCTTATCTCTGGTGTTTTTCTCTTTCTCCTTCTCTCTTTAAACTTCCAAAGAGTAATTTGGGGAGTCATAAAGGGCAGAATCAGTTTTTTTTTTAAAAAAAATGAATTGAGGAATTATTTTCCTTATCTCAGAATAAGATTTATGAAGGAGGAAAACAAATCTGGCTTCATTTAGCTTGTTTGAGTTCTCAAATGCAAGTTACATTGGAAGGAAACTCTAGAAATGAACCCTATTTTGCTTATGAGAGAGTTCACATATTTTAGGATGAGCTCGACATTATGTCCCTGCACGTATTACAAAGAAACATCTAAATCTATTACCACCTCTGTAAGAGCCTATATCCCATTTCAGTGTGAAAACTCTTGCATGTATAAAAAGGAAAAATCAGACAAATAAATTACCGTATTTTTTGGAGTAAAAGACACACTTTTCCCCTCTAAAAGAGTGTGAAAATTTGGGCGCGTCTTATACACGGAATGTAGCTACGCCCACCCGCCGACCGCCACCCTTTGGCATCTGCCTCCCAGCAATTTGCCTCCTTGCAGCAACAAGTCCGTTTCAGTTTCAGCTTCAGCACAGCTTGATTAGCACAAGCAGCTGATTTTCTGTTGGACTGGCCTCCTGAGCATCAGCTGTTTCAGGCTGCAGGAATTGCCATAGTCTATTGCCACGTCTGACGTCCCATTTCTGCCCCCCACATCCCATTTTTGGCCTCAGCGCGCTCCATTTTTAGCTTCCATGTACCCCGTTTTTCACCCATTCTGATCCCCACTGCCCAGATGGGTGAAAAAATGGGGTGCACAGAGGCTGAAAATGGGGTGTGCGGAGGATGAAAACAGGATGCAGAAACCGAAAATGGGGTATGTGGAGCTGGCAATAGGATATGGCTAGCCCTGCAGCCTGAAACAGCTGATCCTCAGAAGGCTCAACAATCAGCTGCTTGTGCTAATTAGGCTGTGCTGAAACTGAAACTGAAACAAGCTGTTTGCTGCAAGGAGACAAATTGCTGGAGGCAGAGGCAGAGGCAGATTTTTTTCTTGTTTTTCTCCCCAAAAGCGAGGTGCACCTTATACTTTGAAGTGTCTTATATTCCAAAAAATATGGTATGTTAATCCCTTTCCACAAAAACCTAAAATAGAGCAAAACTCATTAACAAATTTCTCATTTAGCAACATAAACTCATTCTTATGTTCTTATTCTTAATCTCACATGAGCCACAATGGTGCAGTGGTTAGAGTGCAGTACTGCAGCCTACTACTGACTGAGCCCTCCATCCTTCTGAGGTGGGTAAAATGTGGACCCAAATTGGTGACTCTGTAAACCACTTAGAGAGGGCTGTAAAGCACTATGAAGTGGTATATAAGTCTAAGTGCTATTGCTATAAATGGGGCTCAATTGTGGTGATATATTGAGGTCTATCTGTACACTAACCTGATATCAAACAGAATTTAGAATTCTACAGAATTGCTTGTATTGTGTAAAATAAATGTGTGAAATAAATACTGATTGCAATGAGAACAATGGGAAAATCCACTAATACAGGTGGCAACAAGGGAAAAAAAATTCATTCAGTGAATTCAATACTAGATGTAGACTTAGAGGTACACTGGGTAGTAATATGGCTTCATACTAATTCATAGACAACCTTAGGGACAATAAATCATTTTTAACTTGTGACTTAGCCAGCCATGCCGACCTCAGGCACAATTCCACAACACTTCATAGTCTTCTAGATATGTTCACCTCTGCTGTGATACCCATCTAGCTTGAATTCTACCTCTCTGAAGAATTTTTAACAGAATGAGTAATTCTGCCTTGCAGGCAACTGGCAGTTTACAGTTTTAACGCTTCTCTCCCCTAGTATCCATTGAAGGAACAAATTGCTCAGTTCAACCACATAAGTGTTCCATTGCATCATATTTACACGTTCTCAGCACCTCTCAAATTATTTCACCCCCATTCCCTCTTGCTGATACTTCCAACATTCACTCCACACTTTGCAAACATATCTAAGGAGATAGGCTTACAGGAGCTACGAAGAGGCTCCAGGACGTTCTTGTAAAATCTTGACCTCTCTGGGTACTACTATAAATTTTCAGAGATTTCAGTGATGTTTCATTTTGCCAGCATTATTTGGACAGAATGGAGATGGTGGAGGTATCTTCTGGCAGCCATCGACAACACTTTAGGGAATTGTGGTTTGCTACCCTAAACTCCAAAGTCAATAAAAATATAATAGGGAAAGTAATAGGAGGAAACTGTTGAACCACCAAGAAACAGATCTGGTGTCCAAAAGCAGATAATTATGCCATTTGAGTCAAAGAAGAAAACTCTGTCTTGGAGCCCAGAAGTGTAAGCCAAGAAGCAGAAGGTCACACTGGAAATATTCCAAAGAAGAACATAAACTCAACAAGCTAATCAGGTAGATGAAATATGGGCCAATCTTTAACACACACTAAGTCAGCGGGGACCAAAACAAACAAAACAGCACACAAAATGAACAAATATTCCAAAAGTTTTACTTTAAAGGATATTCCAGGTGGTATGTATAAAATAGCTGCAGATGAATAGCCTGCTCAGTTGGAGAAATAAAGCAGAAATAGAGGAACAGATCACTATTTTTTTTAGTATTAAGGAATGTCAATTGGTTGAACCTTTTCCCCCAAAAAAACAAAGCATTTAGGCAGATATCTGTGTTATTTGGTTTTAATCTTAAAAATTAAATGTAGAGACTAGCTACAATTTGCCATTGCAGATATTTTCCCTGACTTGGGTAATGTCTTTTCTGGTATAAATTACTAATGACATTAGCCTAAAATTCCTGATTGATTTGGGAGGCACAGGGGATTTTATTTATTTATCACATTTAGACAGATCTATCCTATCTAATAAAAAATGAGTCGTGAAAAACGAAAATGCAAGAAATGAATTATATGTCAGGTCCCTGTCGGAATGCTGTGATTCTGGAAGGGACAGGGGAGAGATCAGAAATAGTTTACGCGCTTTCACTTTGCTGTACTGCTAGGGAATTTGAGGAGGGAGAGGTTCACACCATTTCCACTGACTCCTGCCAACCGGTTCACGCCGGGTGTTCAAGTTCGATGTGCCCCAAAGGTGGCATTTTCTCCATCATGCCACCTCAGCAAAGTCAAAATGCCCTTGTGGCAGATGATTGGCTAACGATTGACACGGGTATTAAGGTGGGAACTTGAAGGGAAAAATTAGCTTTACGCTTCGCGCCTGATTCTCCCATTCTGCCTGACTTTTCTGCAATCACTATCTCTCAGTAAAAGTTCCTGTTCAAATGTGACTGGCTTCAAGAGTTTTACTTTCTTGTGAGAGGAGTTGAGGCAGACCCTTACATTATATAATAGATGAATATTATAATACAAATAAAGTGGCAACAAATGAAATCAAAGATAGCAGGAAACAGTGAGAGAAAATTAAATAAAATACAAGCCAGTTTGATGGAATTACTTCCAAGAATAGAATAGAATAGAATAACACAGTTGGAAGGAACCTTGGAGGTCTTCTAGTCAAACTCCCTGCCTAGGCAGGAAACCTTACACCTCTTCAGACAAATGGTTATCCAACATCTTCTTAAAAATGTCCAGTGTTGGCGCATTCACAACTTCTGAAGCTGAGTTGTTCCACTGATTAATTGTTCTAACTGTCAGGAAATTTCTCCTCAGTTCTAAATTGCTTCTCTCCTTGATTAGTTTCCACCCATTGCTTCTTGTTCTACCCTCATGTGCTTTGGAGAATAGAGAAATGGAGAATTGGAGAAATAAAACATTATTCTGAAATATAATAAATATTGAAGTGGAAGCACAGAGCAGTTGCCAGATATGAAAACAATGTACAAGTATAGTTATTTAGATATTAGTTATATTTCCTTTTAAATTTTTTAAGCTTCTTATTTCTTTCTCCTGTTTTGCAGTTTGCATAATTCTAATTATTCACATAGGGATGTGGTGGTTCAGTTGCTAAGACACTGAGCTTGTCAATCAGAAAGGTCGGCAGTTTGGTGGTTCAAATCCCTAGTGCCATGTATTGGAGTGAGCTTCCATTACTTGTCCCAAGTTCTGCCAATTTCACAGTTCAAAAGCAGGTAAAAATAGGAACCACATTTGGTAGAAAAGTAACAGCATTCCCTGTGCCTTTGGCATTTAGTCATGCCAGACACATGACCTCGGAGATGTCCTCGGACAGCACTGGCTCTTTAGCTTTGAAACAGAAATGAGCACTGCCCCCTAGAGTCGGGAACGACTAGCACATATGTGCCAGGGAACCTTTACCTTTACTAATTATTCACATATATACTGCAAATGTAGTAGAGTTCAGCAGTATTCTGGTTTATAGATATATTTAACTTATTATTACAGTATATAACTAGTTCTGAAGACATATTGAGAAAGACAAGGAAGGAGAGAGGAGAGAATAGATAGACAAGATAGACAGAAACAGGAAAATATATATATATATATCAGTTCCTATAGCAACGTGTAAGGTAATTCATTATCAAGGTTCCCATATCCTAGAAGTGTTTATAACAAATACATTTGTCTAAAAACAGCTGGCTAGCTTCTAGGCAAGAAACTTCTGCCCACCTAGCAGTTCAAAAGCATGCATTTGTAACTAGATTAATAGGTACCACTTTGGTGAGAAGGTAACAGCGTCCCATGTGCTTTTGGTGTATGGCCATGCTGGCCACATGACCATGGAAAATGTCTTCAGACAATGCTTGCTCTGTAGGCCAAGAAACAGAGATGAGCACTGGCCCTAGACTTCGACACTATTGACTGGGAAACATTTATCTTTACCTTAAGGAAAAGTAGAATTTGAACTAGACAGTCCCTAAATGTACAAACTTAGAACCAAACTAAATGAGGCTTTAACTTGTAGTTGTACATATGTCTAAGAGCTCTGTTAGCAACACTTAAATTATTATTTTTCTTTGTTTATGATCCCTATTGTGCAAAATATCATCTATTCAAATATTTAGATAGTATGTACAAAGTCAATTATTTTATTCCTGAAACTGTTATGTTCTTGTTAGTTGCGAAGCCGTGTCCGACCCATCGCGACCCCATGGACAACGTTCCTCCAGGTCGTCCTGTCCTCTACTATCCTCTGGAGTCCATTTAAGCTCAGGCCTACTGCTTCGGTGACTCCATCCAGCCACCTCATTCTCTGTCGTTCCCTTCTTCTTTTGCCCTCAATCTTTCCCAGCATTAGACTCTTCTCCAGTGAGTCATTCCGTCTCATTAGGTGGCCAAAGTATTTGCGTTTCATCTTCAGGATCTGGCCTTCTAAAGAGCACTCAGGATTGATCTCTTCTAGGACTGATCGGTTTGATTGCCTTGCAGTCCAAGGGACTCGCAGGAGTCTTCTCCAGCACCAGAGTTCAAAGGCCTCAATTTTTTTTGGCACTCAGCCTTTCTTATGGTCCAACATTTACAGCCATACATTGCAACTGGGAAAACCATAGCCTTGAGTATATGCAGAAACTGTTATACAATTGCAGAATAGTTTGTAATTTTTGTAGAAAGAGGCAGGTATTGGATGAAGAACAATAAATCAGTAATATATCTGATTTAAGCATTTCATTGTAATAGACATGTTAATAGAAATTATCCTTCTATATAAATGTTTTTGTTGCTAAATAATCATTTTCCCATAAGTGAAAATGTACTTTTTATGATTTAACAATCTTTCTTTTAAAACAACAATCTTTCAACACTTGCTCATTAAGATCTTAATGAATTTAAAGGAGATTCATGCATTTTCTGTGGGAAAATCCTTCCTATAATTGCATTTTTATGATCATAATTCAGTTTCACTTTTTCTTCATCAAGCGCAGAAAATATTCCACAGATCAGATATATTGGACTTTAATATCTGCAAATATGCACCCATGATTATATTTTATTGGTGCCAAATTATTAGTGTAGACATGTTAACTGAGAAAATGGCTTTTGGGACAGATCCAGCATTATTTTGGGGGTTTCTTGTCTCCTTCAGCCAAGCCATTGTGGTGCCTCTTGAGCAGAGCAGAAAAACTTTTATGATCTGTGTTTAGGTTTTTGTCAGAAAAAGCCAAGAATATGTTCCATTAGCAAATGACCATTTTTGTTTTAAACACCATAAAGATGACTGGAAGTGTGGCTTTAAGCACGTAGAAAAGGTATTATCTGTTTAGCTTAACCAGATATCCTTTTAAAAACGTAAATAGAGATTGCAGCGCATGGCTATATAATAAATAAATAATCAATCAATACTGAATTGGAAATGTTTGAAGTGAAGATCTTTTCATGCTCTCTGGATTTGTTTCATTTTTTTTCTTCTTAAGTTAAATAAATGGAAAATTTGCATACATAAAGCACTAATTTACAAAATTATATTTGGATAATAACTTAGGGTCCCATGTAGTTACTAACTGAAAAATAACAATTATGGAAAGCTGAAAAGAAATGTTCTATTGAAAATATTCCAGATCCCCCCAAAAAGTCTAAAGGTAAGGATCTAAACTAGAGCATATTGTTGTGAAAATGTCATCCATTTGCTTTCTGGGAAATCAGTATTTCTTTTGACTTAATGTGCCTATTGTAGCAGCTGTGGTGTCCAAGGATGGAGGGGTTAAAATCAGCTAGATGGCTGATGGAATGTCACAGTGCAAGTCTCTCTTTTTTTGTACATGTTTTGAGGTTGCACATATGTCAAAAGAATAGATCTTGCACTGTGACACTTCATCGCCTTCTTGCTGACTTGGATCACTGCCACATATATTTGGACTTAGCAGAGTTTTTTGTGAATAAACCAATCCCAGGCATTCATTTTGTGAAAAGGCCCTTATCCTCCCAGAATTTTGATGCGATGCAGTTCTCTTCCCCTGGAATTGTCTGCCATATTAAATCACGTTACACCAGTATAGGTTGTCCTTGTCTTACAAACATTCACTTAGCAACAGTTCAAAGTTACAATGAAACTGAAAAAAAAACAATCCTTGCAATAAGCTCTTATGAGCATTGCAGCATCCTCACCATCATATGATCAAACTTCAGGTGCAATCCTTATGTATTCATGCAGCATTTATCAGCCCAAGTAGCAAATTCAAATTCAATAGAATCATCTCTCCATGGGGATAGCATTTGTTTGATAATTCAGGTAGTCTTCCAGTTACAAACACAACTGAGCCCAAAACTGTCTACTGGTCATCTGGATTTTTGCATCTTGGATTTGGTAGCCCTAATATTACATTCCTCCCCTTTCCCGTCATTACACAAATAATCACTGCATCTACTTTCCTCTCTTGATTGGTTAATTCATGTTTTACTTCTCTCGACATTCCAAGCTGTGATTTTTCTATGTGCCATGGTCATAAACATTAATTACTCAGTGTAGTTGTGGTCAGCTGGGGCTGTCAAACAAGACGCTTTAGTAAGAAAAGAAAGGAGTAGATTATGTAACCAATCTTAGTTATACCTATGCCACATGGAATATAGTAAGGTCATACAATTGACCACATGAACCAGGTTTCAAACTGCTTCTGGTGTACTGGTTGCTACAGGTAGTCCTTGGCTTATGACCACAATTGAGCGCAACATTTTCTGTTGCTAAGTAAAACATTTGTTAAATGAGTTTGCCCCATTTTACAACTTTTCTTGCCACAGTTGTGAAGTGAACCACTGCATTTGTTAAGTTAGTAACATGGTGGTTAAGTGAATCTGCTTTCCCCATTGACTTGGCTTGTCAGAAGTTTGCAAAAGGGGATTGCATGACCCCAGGACATTACAATGGTCATAAATATGAACTACCATATTTTTCAGACTATAAAATGCACCGGAATATAAGACGCACCATGATTTTTAAGAGGTAAATTTAAAAAAAAAATTTTTTTGCACTCTGCAGGCCTCCCAAACCCTCTGCATGCCTCATTTTTTTGCAAAAAAAGTGGGGGCATGCACAGCTTTGGGTGGCTTGTAGAGTGCTCCTGGGGACTGGGGGGGGGGGGGGCAAAACAAGCAAAAATTGCCCATTTTTTGCTGGCTTTTGCCCTCCCCAGCACCCAGGAGCACTTTGCAAGCCTTCCAAACCTTCTGCACATCCATTTCAGGAGGCCAAAAATCCTGTATTCAGTGTATAAGACACATCCAGATTTTCACCCCCCTTTTTTGGGGGAAAAGTGCGTCTTATACTCCAAAAAGTATGGTACTTGCTGTACTTGTCTGAGTTTTCATCATGTAACCATGCCACAGTTGTAAATAAAATGTAAAATGGTCCCTTTTTTCTGGTTTGGGTGTAACTTTGATTGGCCACTAAATGAACTGTTGTAAGTTGAGGACTACCTGTATATCTGGCAGTTTGAACTAATAGATAAGAAAAAGAAATAGCAAATTGGGTGGAATCAGGCCACGGCTGATTAACATAGCCCTAATTCCAGACATTTCTGCCCAATTTGCTTCCTGACACAAGCACATAACAGAGTAACAAATACCTAAACAAGGCAGAGATTCCAACTTCCAATAATAAGAAACCTTTCTACTGCCTCCGGCACTTCAGCACAGATTTCTTTTTATTTTTTCAAAGGGAGATAAAAGATTTTCTGCCTTCTGCCAACTTCCATCACCCTTTGTTTCCCGTTTGCGATGACTGGCCGTCTCTGGGTTTCATCAATGAAAAGATGCTTCACAGCACAGCACTTATTTTTCAGTGATAGTCTTCAGCGTGTTTTAATAGACTCTGGTTAAGTAAACATCCTCCCCCAAAGCAGCAAATGTACAGTCTCTTAAGTATAAATAGTGCTACTGTGCCAAGTTCCATAATTGCTTGCACATTTAGCACTTTACCCATGTCTTCGGCATGGCCCATCAAAACCAGATTCACATACTTACTGTAACTGTCTTGAAACCAAAATTTCTCAAACAATGCCGTACTGTTTACATATTTGGAATATTTCGCCCCTAATTATATAAATCCAGCATGTTTCGAAGCTTACATTCTCTGTGAATTAATGATCACACTTGCCCCAATATTAGTGATAAAAGGTTAATCCAGCCTAGACTTTTATTAAACTCATTTAAAGGGAGTCAATGAATGCAGAGACACTTGGTGTCCTTTGAAATGCTTTATCACGCAAATCTCCCCACCTGGACTGAGTTTCCATTTCAGACATTATGTCAGCTGACTCATCCATTGGTCTCTCTTCCATTCCTTTCTCAGCCTCCCCACAACCTCTGTTTTAGGCTCTAAATTTTGCATATGTTTCCAACCTCAAAATAGCAGAGAAACATGCTTTTGGCTTCTATAACTAGCACTGCCTCAAAGACCAAAAGAAGTGTGTTTTGTAGAAAAATGATGGTGTTAAATACAATGCACATTTTCAAAACAATGGAAAGACAGGATAGAATAACTGGTCCTATTGATTTCATAAGGTTGTTATGTCTGCCTGCAAACACACAAGCAACCACAAGATGGCAGGAAAGAGATTCTATAGAGCAGTGATGGCGAACCTTTTTGGCGCCGCATGCTAAAAGTGCGTGTGCATGCATGTGACAGCTTGCCCGCATGGCCGCACCCATAATGAAATGTGTGCAAGAACTCCCCGCATGCCCCAGCCCATGTATGTGCATGCAACCCCCATGCTTGTGCCCTGCCCCCTGCACAGGTGACTCCCCCATGCTCTCCCACCCTATGTATGTTCCCCCCTCACCCATTTTTTTGCTTTCAGGTTGGTGCAGGAGGCTTGCCATGGCCAAAACTGAGGGGGGTGCCCCCATGCCCTGTTTTGGGCCTGGAAGGCCTCCTGCACCAACTTGGAAGCCAAAACAGGCTGCAGGGGCACCGCACGAGCCCCCAAAATGCAATTTAAGCATCGCCGCACGCATGTACCCCGCCTCCTCATGAATGCGTGGCAAGACCCAAAGACCAGCTGGCATGCGCGGTGGAGCTGCACTGGGGCGGTGGTTGGCATGTCCACAGAGTGGGCTCTGCATGCTACCTATGGCATGCATGCCATAGGTTTGCCATCATGGCTGTAGGTTGTCTATTTGTTGCTCTCTAGTGGTAGCGGAAAATTTTGTAGTGAAGATCTAGTTGTTTTATTCTTTCATGCAAGTCATCTTATATTTTCGTTCTTTGGCATCAAGAAAAGGAAGAGTTGCTTACATTAGTGACATCGCACTACAAATCCAATGGAATATTTTAATTTTGGACCAAATATTAATTTTAGATCTTGGTCTCTAACTTGTAGATCTGCCTCCAAATTGTAACATTTACCCATAGATCCTACACTGATTCCACTCTGATACAGTTAGATCCTTTGTTTCTGTTAGGTTTTCTTTTTTCCAGTCAAGTATTTTCCGTTTTTTGATATATTCACGTATTCTTTTCTTTTGTCCCTGTTTGGATTTACTAAATATTACTTAGCATAAATAATTATATGAACTATTGGTTGTGTTCAGATATGCCCACTATAACTGGGCTATGAAAATGCAGATAGCAATGGTGCTTAGACTTATATGCCCCTCCATAGTTCTTTACAGCACTTTCTGAGCAATTTACAATATTAGCATATTGCCCCCAACAATTTGAGTCCTCATTTTACCAACCTTGGAAGGCTAACCTTGGCCTCCTCCGGGTTCCGTCTGCCAGCCAATGCCATCTGGCTACTACCCGGGGGAGGGCCTTCTCTGTAGCAGCTCCGGCCCTTTGGAATGAACTCCCCGTGGAGATCCGGACTCTCACCTCTCTCCAGGCCTTCCGGAAAGCCGTCAAAACCTGGCTGTGCCGGCAGGCCTGGGGTTGATGAGTTCCCCTCCCCTCTCGACTGGTATGGCTGTGTGATTTTCGTGTATTTTAATTATGTGTACTGTTGTTTATGTTCCCTTCCCCTTTGAGTTGTTCGCCGCCCTGAGTCCCCCCTGGAGAAGGGCGGCCTACAAATAAACTAAAACTAAACTAAACTAAACTAAGTCAATTTTGAGCCCCATTAAGGTCGAACCTCAGACTCTAGAGTTAGCCTGTCATACTTCGTTCTAATCACTGCATCACCAGGGTTCCTGATTTCTGAAGAAAGTAAAGAGTAAGAGTTTTGTATATTTATTTGATGCATCTTGTGTTTTGGACTTTTGCAATTACATGTGTTCTATTTTTACTATTTTCTCCTACTATCTTCTTCATCCAATTGGTTTTCTCAGTGATTCTCACAACTTATTTATTTCTTACACTTTGCCCTTTTTAAACCAATAATTCTCCTTAAATACAGCTATTTTTTAAAAAACCTGTTCATGTTTCTACTCCTCCAAAAATATATTTAGTAAGCAAACCAATAATTAAATTCCAATCTTAGCCCTGACAGCAAGCATGTTTATTTTTTAACTGAAGAAACACTTTTTCCTGTAAAATCCTACTCCTTATTTCAATGTTATAGTCTCATCTATAATTCAAAGTACAGGCCAGATATTTATATTGCTGTTTTTGTATTTATTTTCCTAATCATATAACATCCAGTTGATATATTTGGTAGATATTCCAATTCTCAAAAAATAATTCTTACTTTAATCAAGGTAATCCAAAAATGCAAATAACAGAAAATAAAGGTTTTATAGGGAGCAAAATATAAATAATATACATATGCTTTCAAATCTTTTTTGTGGGTTCATTGCACTTCAAACGTACCTGCAATCTGCTACATATGTAAATAAATGAGTTATTTGTGTGTCCACATATCAAATCTATCTCAGACTTTTAGAGTCTCATGGCGAACATGGACTGAACATGCCATTGCATTGTGATCTAACTCCATCAAAAGAATTCTCCTTTCCTGGGTTCCTTCTTCCTGACTTCCATTCAGTCATCCATGATGCTTTTTTTGAAAGTGGGTACTTTTTATTTTTCCATTCATACAGAAATTTGGAGCTTAATAGGCCCAATAGCCTCATGTTGTGGCTAATTTGCTGCAAGTTTTTATGGAAATGTCTCATAGGACTTTTAGTAAAAGCTTACTCTTTGCTCAAAGAATTGTTCCTGGCCCTTAAGTTGGCTATTGGTCATCTGAAGTGGTCTCCAAACCCAGCTCAACAGAAATTCACTTTATATTATGCTTCTCTGGAACAATAATAAAAACTAGCATTAGTTCTTCTCCATAATTAGGTTTTTGTGGAAATCAATGCAGACAGGTTATGAGCATTTGAGATCAGGATGAAGTAAAGAATGAGTCTAGACTAAAGTTAATTAAGACTCTGTAAAACATAATAGAACAGCAGTCCATGAAAACTTGCTTTTTGTGACTACTTGTTTTTTTTTCCAATGCTTATTCTGAAAGATGCCCTGTATGGAACTCATTAAAATGTTACAAGCGGAATGTGCCAAAGAAGGGAGGGAGGGAGGGAGACAGATGAAAGCTATTAAGATTCTAATGTTGACCAACTATTTCTCAATGCTGAACAAGATCTTGGAATGACTCAAGAATTTGACTGTGCAAGTTGAAGGACCTCCTTACATTCTGGGCTTATTATTTCACTTATGGGGGATAGGATAGGATAGGATAGAATAGAATAGAATAGAATACCTTGGAGGTCTTCTGGTCCACCCTATGACAAGAAGGGATACTGTATATACTCGAGTATAAGCCTAGTTTTTCAGCCCACTTTTTGGGCTGAAAAAAGCCGCCTCGGCTTATACTCGAGTCAGTGAAAAATTTGCCCGAAATAAAGGAGAAAAAGGGGCGGGGCCATGCCGCTGGGTGACACTCGTGAATGGCCCGGCGCCCCTGTGAGTTTCCCCTCCCTCTGTGTCAGTTTGCCGCGCAGCGCGCACCGCACCATCCCCCCTCCTCACGTTCTAATGTAATGCAGGGCTGTCTTACGATTCCCCTTCCTCCCCCTCCTGCCGCTCTGCAACGATGTCCCACCTCCTCCTTGTTATGGCAAGCAGCCACATAGCGATGTCCCACCTCCTCTGGTACAGTGATCCAATGATAGGAATCACTGTGCCGTGTGTCATAGGAGGCGGGACATCGCTCCCGCGGCTGCACGGGACATCATCATCACAGCGGGACATCAGCATCATGAGGTGAGTGAAGTATTTCATTGAATCTATTTTTATTTTTGAAATTTACCGGTAGCTGCTGCATTTCCCACCCTAGGCTTATACTCGAGTCAATAACTTTTCCAGTTTTTTGTGGTAAAATTAGGTTCCTCGGCTTATATTCGGGCCGGCCTATACTCGAGTATATACGGTATCTATACTATCTCAGACAATAGACTATGCAGTCTCTTCTTAAAAACCTCAGTAATGGAGTGCCCACAATTTCTGAAGTCAAGCTGTTCCGCTGGTTAATTGTCCTCAATGTTAGGAAGTTTCTCCTTAATTCCAGGTTGCTTCTCCCTTTGATTAGTTTCCCACCATTATTTCTTGTCCTGCCCTCTGGTGCTTTGGAGATCACTTTGGTGACACAAAACTGTTTGCCACTTCATACAGCTCTTTTGGAATCTACTACCAAAATCAATCTGTTGCTGTACTTTTAAAGATGAGCCAACTTTTTAAAAAACCACAATAAAGTTGATTCAGAAGTGAGAGCAATATAGAGATTCTGAATAAGGGGAACAATATCTCCAAAATGACCAATCCGCCAGAAGGATTGGCAAGATAATGATGAGAATTTGTTTACCTCTATTCCAAGTATCTCTATGAAAGCTGCAGAATAGCCACTAAATTGTTATTTTGGATTTTTTTGGGGGGATTTTATTGGGTTTGTATGCCGCCCTATTCCCGAGGGACTCAGGGTGGCTCACAATAAAAAAGGGGAAGGGATACAAAAAAATTAATAAAAATAAAACAAACAACAATTTAAAATTATACAACAGCCGTAACCTCGAATGGGGCTGGATGGCTCAACAGCCCCAGGCCTGCCGGAACAGCCAGGTCTTAACTGCTTTGCGGAAAGCCAGGAGGGTAGTAAGGGTCCAGATCTCCATGGGGAGATCGTTCCAGAGGGCCGGAGCAGCCACAGAGAAGGCCCTCCCCCGAGGAGTCACCAGCCGACATTGGCCGGCAGATGGAATTCGGAGGAGGCCTAGTCTGTGGGATCTAATAGGTCTTTGGGAGGTGACTGGCAGGAGGCGGTCTCTCAAGTACCCAGGTCCGATACCATGTAGGGCTTTAAAAGTAACAACTAGCACCTTGAAGTGTGTCCGGAGACCAATAGGCAGCCAGTGCAGCTCGCAGAGGATAGGTGTAACGTGGGTGTACTGAGGTGACCCACAATCGCTCGCGCAGCTGCATTCTGGACAAGCTGTAGTCTTCGAACACTCTTCAAGGGCAGCCCCATGTAGAGCGTGTTACAGTAGTTCAGTCTTGAGGTGACGAGGGCGTGAGTGACTATCCGAAGGGCCTCCCGGTCCAGGTAGGGTCGCAATTGGTGCACCAGGTGAACCTGGGCAAAGGCCCCCCCTGGTCACAGCTGACAAATGATGTTCTAGAGTCAGCTGCGGATCCAGGAGGACCCCAAAATTGTGAACCCTCTCTGAGGGGCGTATAATTTCACTCCCCAGGCTGAGAGATGGAATAACTGGACCATCTTTGGGAGGGAGCATCAATAGCCACTCGGTCTTGTTGGGATTGAGCACAAGCTTGTTTGCTCCCATCCAGACCCTAACAGCCTCCAGGCACTGGCACCTCACTTCTACCGCTTCACTGAGTTGGCACGGGGCGGACAGATACAACTGTGTATCGTCCGCATATTGATGATATTTAATCCCGTGCTGGCGTATGATCTCACCCAGCGGCTTCATGTAGATGTTAAATAGGAGGGGAGACAGGACCAAACCCTGCAGCACCCCATAATTGAGGGGCCTAGGGGTCGACCTCTGCCCTCCGACCAACACCGACTGGGACCTGTCCGAGAGGTAGGAGGAGAACCACTGAAGAATGGTGCCTCCCACTCCCACCTCCCGCAACCGTCGCAGAAGGATACCATGGTCGATGGTATTGAAGGCCGCTGAGAGGTCAAGAAGCACAAGGATACTGGAGTGACCCCTATCCCTGGCTCGCCAGAGATCATCAATCAGCGCGATCAAAGTTATAGGGAATTCACCAAGGAATCTTGAGATGACAAGAATGGCCAACTGGAGAGATTCAGAAAACAGTCAGACAGAATACAAAGTTGATAGTTACTTAGCTACCTATCAGTTTTTAAAGGCATGATGGGGATAAATCTAATTATGAAAACTGATGTATATTGATAGTGAGAGTCCCATGAAGGTCATTACAGGCAAAAGTTTCACACCTGGTTCCATGATCAGACCAGGAAATGCTCCCAAAGAACCATAACCTATGTGGATCCCACAACACTGCTGTGAATATACTGTGAAAAGAAATTAAAAGCACGGAACTCTGACCCCATTTTTGAAAGTACATTTTTTTCTGGGAAAAGAGAGCTGCTAGCCAAACTTCATTCCTGACAAGGCCAGCAATCACCCCACCATGGAAATCCTGGATACAAACGCCACGCCTGCTTCCAGAAGAATCTATGATGAATTTTGAAAATCTCTTTTTAGGGTGTGTATAGAGCAGTGATGGTGAACCTTTTCAGCACCGAGTGCCCAAATCAGAATAGCTGGTAATGGCATGCATGCCCACAAAGATGGCTCTGTGTGCCACCTCTGGCACCCATGCCATCGGTGTGCCATCACAGGTATAGAGGATAGTGTAAACAATATGCAAAGGCAGTCACTGTTCCATGCTAGCTGTTCCAAAATCCCAAGGACCATGTGATGAGGACTTTCATAAAGCCTGAATCAGGCAAAACAATTGAACTACACTTATTTTTATTTTGTTTTTCTTTTGAATATGGCTCCTTCTGTCTTGTTTGTTGTTTCTAAATGAAAAAGAGGAAATTGACACTGCAGAAGCCTTCTTTTTATAAACTTAAAAAAATTCTGTTTCATCCTTCTCTCCAAGGCTGCACTTCAGTTTCATTTCAGTTTCAGCCTGGATGGAAGCCTTTTTATTCAGATCCCAGATGAAATGAATCCAAGGGGGCATCTCATTAACAAAACAAGTCAAGAGGATTTTTCCCCTTCTCCCCTCTCCTCCCCTGTTTATATTATGCACAATACTGACCGAGCCTTCTCTCATCCACTAGCCATCATCTCTTGGTTTCTGAGCTGGTTGATAGGCAGGCCTTGTTTGAAATCAATTGCCGACCCTCTTTAGCCATGGACCAGCCTTTGTCATAGCTGGAAAATAGTGAATCAATGTGAGACTCGGCTGGAACGCTTTGCGAATCTCATCTGACTTCTGAGTCCCTAGAAAAGCCAAAGAGACATTTTTATTAGCTGGTGTGTAGCTTTTATTTTGGTTTGAGGGCTCCTCTTTTCTTTCTTTTAAACTACTTACTTTTCTTACTTAGCTGGCGGCTGTCCATGCAAACAGTAACTAATACTACCCCACTGTTATTTCGACAAGTCCTGGGGGGTAGCAGGATCTCTTTTTCTTCTCATTCTTCATTACCAGCAAAGTAATTCTCAGCGCCCCCCAATAAAATAAAAGGCTGATGTGCTTACATTTCCATCTCAACTCGATTGCATATCATGGCATGACATTTGAAGAACGTCAAAGGGGGAAAGTAGGCAAGGTGGTATTAGCGTTTTGCTCCATTGGAAACAGGGAGAAAAAATCCTATGGAAAAGATTAAGTCCTTTTAGGAAAAAGAAAACATGTGGTACACAGGATGCATTCCTCTCTTGAACACACACAATTTGAATCCAAGTGGCAGGGTCTCAAAAGTTTTCAGAGCACTGTGTAGACTCCTTTATAAAAGACACAATGCCACAGTGTAGGTTGCATGGATTTAGTGTCAACAGAGTTGCCCAAACCTTTGTACTGAAAGGATGACTTGGAAATGTACAAAAAGTTTGTGCTAATGAAATATTTTAAAATGGCCTTTTAGTACAATGGCTTTAAGTCTTGGCAGGGAAAATGTTCTCCTAAATTGGGGCATAATTTATCCTGCAGGATTGACAAATAAACATTGTTATTGTCCCAAGACCTCCAGATCTCCTTTTTAGATTATCCTTTTGAGTAATATAAGTACATTTAGTTACACTGTTGTGTGGTGATGAGCAATTAATCAACATTGATTGATGTTACTTAATCCTAAACATATTTACATCAAGGGGTATCTCACTGTTGTCTCAACAAACATCATCTTTATAAATACATAACAAATAAATACTTTTTGTACTACTGTATTTGTAATTTTATTTACCTGTTACTTTATGCTAGGATACTAGATTTGTTTGACCACATGAAATTATTTGGGGTGCTTCCAGATCCATTCTTCCTTCCTTCCTTCCTTCCTTCCTTCCTTCCTTCCTTCCTTCCTTCCTTCCTTCCTTCCTTCCTTCCTTCCTTCCTTTTTTCTTCTTTCCAAATACAGAAGAAGAGAAGAATTGTAGTACCTACACAAGCAGGGCAATTTCCATTTCTAAAATTAATTTTCAAAATTTAAAATATTCAGGAAAGGTGAAACATTTTTCTGATCCCAGCATTTTAAGCAAAGTTACTAGCAATCTGGGATGTAAATTATTAAAGGAAAGTCTTTGTTCAACCTAATTGATGCGTAAGAGAACTTTCTAATGGTTGGAATTTATCAGAGTGTCCAAAAAGGCTTCTAGGCCAATTCAGTAGAATCTGTGAGGTGCTTCATCCTACTGCTGCTCCTCAGAAATGGATTGTCTCACCTTTAGCATTTATTAAGGGTTATATAAATATTTTTGTTTACTTGTTTTGTATCTAAGAGACAAAGGTTCAATCTTATGCATGCCATTTTAAAGTATCTCCTCCCCCCCAATCACGTGCAATAGATTACACTTCTTGCAGAGGTAGTTATTCAGCAAGTTCTGACCAGTTCTGGAGAACCAGCAGCAGAAATTTTGAGTAGTTCAGAGAACTGGTAAATACCACATCTGATTGGCCCCATCCCCATCTATTCTCTGCCTTCTGAGTCCCAAGTGATCAGGAGGAAATGGGGGATTTTGCAGTAACCTTTTCCTAGAGTGAGGTGAGAATGGAGATTTTACAGTATCCTTTCCCTGCCATGCCCACCAAGCCACGCCCACCAAGCAACACCATGCCCACCAAGCCATGCCCACAGAACCGGTAGTAAAAACATTTTAACCTCACCACTGGCTCCTTGGTAAGCATAGATAGAATTGTAGTCTAATATAACTGTTTCTTTGAAGACCAATGATTGACATCCTAGTCATAGTAAGCGTATGACCTCTGAGATACAACTTCAGCAATATAGTAAGATGCTATTGTGTAAGAATTGCTTAAGTCTACCCACTTTCCTAATTCAATGATGATATGTCAACTTTCAGAAGAGTGGGAATGTTAATGTGTAGTAAAACAAAGCATGTTTCACTGTGATTGAGAAATGAGATGCTTTGGCCCCTTGTTGGTTTAATTTTAGTACAGTACAGCAAATCCCTGTGTTTAGATATCTTCCTTTCAGCTTTTCAGATATTATACACATCAGAATTCATATAGTGGTCCAGGGGGATTACAAATCTTATTCAAAATAAGAAAAAAAACCAATTGGCTCACTCTAGCTTATGCAGAAACTTTTACTTTATCTCTGCTGTTTATGTTCTCAATGTGGTATGTAGGGATCACTATTGTTTGAAATATCATTGGATGGTATTTATATCCATTGGGGTAAGGCAATGGCATTTTTCATAGAATCAGCAGCAACATTTGCTCAATTTTACATTTGAATTTGCTACATTTATTTATTTCTTAAATACACATCCAACTTTTTTTTTAGAAGTTCAAGAAAGTCAAGAATGGAATTTCTTCCTATTGGATTCTTGAATTCAGCAAAAACTTTTCAGAAGAGATTTTTTTTTTTTAGGTATTTATTATACATTTATAGGCCGCCCTTCTCCCTGAGGGGACTCAGGGCGGCTTACAGTAAAAGGGGAAAGGGAGTGTAGGACAAATACAAAAAGAAGTGTGAACGAGAATAAATTAAACAGTAAAACACAACATTCACTCGACATTTGGGAGGGGCGAAAGTAAAACTTATCCCCAGGCCTGACGGGCTAGCCAGATCTTGAGGGCTATGCGGAAGGCCTGGACGGTGGTGAGGGTGCGAATCTCCACGGGGAGATTATTCCATAGCGTCGGAGCCGCAACAGAGAAGGCTCTCCTCCGAGTAGTCGCCAGTCGGCACTGACTGGCGGATGGAATACGGAGGAGGCCAGCTCTATGTGATCTGATGGGACGCAGGGAGGTAATTGGCAGAAGGCGGTCTCTCAAATAGCCAGACCCACTACCATGGAGCGCTTTATAGGTGGTGAGTAGGACCTTGAAGTGCACCCGGAGATCGACAGGTAGCCAGCGCAGCTCACGGAGGATCGGTGTTATGTGGGCAAACCCTGGTGCGCCCACGATCACTCGCGCGGCCGCATTCTGGACTAGCTGAAGTCTCCGGGTGCTCTTCAAGGGCAGCCCCATGTAGAGCACGTGCTTCCTTGTCTCTTAAAATAAGGCTGCCAGTTTGCTTCCTGGTGCAATTCAAGGTGCTGGTTGTTGCCTTTAAAGCCCTTCATAGCTTGGGACCAGGTTATCTGAGAGACCCAACCCATTCAAGTGGGGAGACAGGGAATGTTGGGGGTCACATCCCTGAGGGAGATACATCTGGTGGGACCCAGAAGAAGGGCCTTCTTTGTGGTGGCTCCCTCTCTCTGTAACATCATTCTCCCTGAGATTAGAATGCCCCCCACTCTAATTCTTTTCTGGAAGGTGTTGAAGACCTGGTTCTGCCAGCAGGCCTGGGGTACTCAGAGTGGGATGGAGCCCATTAAATGTCTCATGTGATCTGCTGTTGCTGTGTGGGAGGTGGAGGGTGATTTTATTATATTGATTTATTGGAGTCTTTTTATTAGTTTTGCTGTTTAAAATGGGGTTTTATACTATGTAAGCCGCCTTGAGTTGCCCCGGGCGAATAGGTGGCAATATACATTCAATTATAAATGAATGAATGAATGAATGAATGAATGAATGAATGAATGAAGCAGAGACTCATTTAATCAACAATAGGCCCGGAAACACAGAGATAGTGCGTTAAAGACCTTTTCTCCATCTTCCATTTTTCCTAATGGTCACAATGGACTCATAATGTACAGATACGCTTCAAACTCCACCTTCTGATTTATGTCCACAAGTAATTTGTGAAGTAAGGGGGGGTCTATGAGACAGTGAATCACTCAAATCACCCCCTTGAGTTTTCTTGGCTGTGTGTGGACTTTAAGCTGGATTTCCTGCTCCCAGTCCCATGCCTTTACAATGATACATGGATTAATTATGTCTCCCATATCCCACCCAAACTCTATTTGAAAAGCCATATCTTTAAAAAAAAAGGTGCATTGTTTAAGAATTCTGTACACTTTAAAAAAAAAAAAAGAGGACTGTGTTGGAAGTAGAAAATATAGTAGTTAAAAGACTGTAGAGATTGTTGGTCATTGAGGTTGTCCCAAAGATGCTTTTTTAGGAAGCAAATGAACTTTCTTCCTTTTTCTTTTTTCTTTGAGGACATTTCACTTCTCATCCAAGAATCTTCTTTAGCTCTGACACGATAGTGGGAAAGGGAAGATTTATATTCTTTGCAGGCAGCAGGTCATTTGCATCCTTTTAGAAGGTCGTCAAAGCACACATTTATAGTTAAAAGAGCGAAAGGGCTGGACTTGATTAGTATCTGGAGGGGAAACTACTGGTAGCCCTCACCTAATGGTAGTAATTTGAATCAGCAACTCTGTCACTAAGTGATGCAATTCTAAAGGGTGACATCATGTGGCTGCACATTTGCTGTTAGGCAAATCCTGCACAGTTGCAACATCTCTGCCGTGGTGGCGGCACACTGGTTAGAATGCATCATTGCAGACTGCTTCTGCTGTCTGCATGCTGCCAGCAGTTCAGCAGTTCGATTCTCACCAGCTCAAGGCTGAGTCAACCTTCCATCCTTGCGAGGTCAGTAAAATGAGAATCCAGATTGTTGAAGCAAGACACTGACTCTGTAAACTGCTTAGAGAGGGATGTAAAGACCTGTGAAGTGGCATATAAGTCTAAGTGCTACTGCTATCCCATGGTCACATGATGGCCATTTTACAACTTCCGGCCAGCTTCCTCACTGACTTCGCTTTTTTGAAGGTTGCAAATGGCAATCATGTGACTGTGGGACATTCTGCTTGTCATAATGGTGAGCTGCTTGACTTTAAATTCCTTGTTTATTTTAAAGGCAGGACTTTTCTTTGTAGGACTAATGAATAAACAGTTTTTTTTTAAAAAAACAAACAAATATGGAAGATTATTTCAGTACAGGCAGTCCTCGATTTACAACCACCATTGAGCCCAGAATTTATGTTGCCAAGTGAGAAATGTGTTAAGTGAGTTTTGCCCCATTTTATGACTTTTCTTGCCGCATTTGTTAAGTGAATCACTGCATGTTAAATTAGTAACATGGTTATTCAGTGAATCTGGCTTCCCCATTGACTTTGCTTGTCAGAAGGTGGGAAAAAGTGGTCACATGACCCTGGGATACTGCAACCGTCATAAATATGAGTCAGTTGTCAAGCATCCAAACGTAAATCATTTGACCACAGGGATGCTGCAACAGTCGTAAGTGTGAAAAATGGACACAAGTCGCTTTTTTCAGTGCCATTGTAATTTTGAATGGCCACTGAATGAACTGTGGTAAGTCAAGGACTATTTGTATATGATTATTTGGTGAGATGACTATATGTACAGAGATGAAAAAATGTGATTCTTCCCTGTAGGAAGGAAAGGTTGCAAAATTGTTGATAAATTTGGCTGACATGGATAAATGGGCTTATTTGATTTGAGGGGGGAAAACGTAATCTGCATTTATTGGTGACTGAAAGCCTCTTAGGGATTTTTCAGTGTAAAAAATGAAATAAAATGTGACTTGTGGTTCTGTTCATTATGCAAAGAAGGTTGATATAATGTAACTTTAGAGGGAGGGGTCAAACTGTATTGTATTTGATGTATAACTGCTTTGAAGAATATCAGAAGTCACTTTTTTATTGCCCTGGGAAATTTGCTAAAAAACTTGGAGACAACATGACTGTATAAATGGAGCCATCAAGAGTTGAGATCAACCTGAGGGAGACTTTACTTTGTATGTCTTTAGAATGTCCACATTTGCTTGATTGATATGGAATATGCAATATAATCTAGAAACAATCAATTTACCTTAAAGTCTATTCCTTCCTTCCTTCCTTCCTTCCTTCCTTCCTTCCTTCCTTCCTTCCTTCCTTCCTTCTTTCCTATTCCTTCCTTCCTTCCTGTTTCTTTCTTTCTATCTATCTATCTATCTATCTATCTATCTATCTATCTATCTATCTATCTATCTATCTATCTATCTATCTTTCTATCTTCTTTCTAGCTTGCTTCCTCTCCTGCTCTGTACTTTTGGATATTTGATGTCCTGAGACAAATGGCTCATATCATCCTTAACTCCTTGAAAGACAGGTATTTTAAAAATGTTTATTATAGCAAGATACAGTGAATGTCAACACATTTCTCTTAAAATAAAATATTGTTTATTATAAATCAATCAAATCAATCCCTATAATTACTTTAAAGACCAGAATGCTAAGAATCCACTTAAGTCAAGCTTATCTATCTTTTAAATGGGTTTCAAAACCAGTAGTGTAAAAAAAAAAAGCATCGTTAAGAAAATAATTCATAGCACATAGCACATGAGTGAATCTGAAGGAAATTCTGCATCTAAAGATTTTTCATTACTATTATGTTGACTAGTAATTACCTTAAAACATAATTTGAGAATAATTTGCGAGTCTGTCCTTGGCATATACCTGAAAAAGGCAAGCTTCGTTTGCTTTCATATACAATAAATTGATTTTAAAATCAACAGGAATCACTAATGCTTACATATAGACTAGTTAAGAAAAAATAGCTTTATAATTTATGGAATTTAAGAAAACCCATGAAGTCTAATCCATAATCTAGATAAGAGTTTCTATTAAATGTCATAATGCATTCAAAATATTGTATGCTTTTAATAGATTGGGCTGTTTGGTCTAGTGGCTTAGAGTTACTACATCTTGAAAACTATGATGTTAAGAACAACTCTGAATTTCTGTTTACTACCCCAAAAGCAAATGATGTTATTTAGCCCTCAGATACAAAGGCATTATAGAAAGCATGTTTCTAGTTAACTCAAATTATATACTAAACAACCACAAATGACAACCGATAAGCTCTTAACACTGGGCTTCCTCTTGGATGCAGCAAATGTGAACTGTACTATTAGTCATGTAAATAAGGAGTGTGGTAGAGTCATAATGAAGCTAGATAGCCACGTGGCTGTCTACTTTTATTATCGTAATTAGAAAATGTGTGAGTGGATGCATCCCAGCCGTTCAGACGTTATGAAGCCAGTCCAACAGACTGTGAAAAAACATACAATGCTCAGAGTTGTTTTACTTTTAATTAGCTTGTGTACTGTAAAGAACAAAACTTTTAAAATGACATCTGCATCTTATGCACTATAATCACATGCCATTAGAAGCCCTTTTCTCCCTTCTGTTTCTGGTGGCCTTCCAAATAGACACAGCACATATTGTTTGAAAGCCAATTATAGTAGAATATAAGATATTTAAAAGAGCCGCGATAGCTCAGTGGCTAAGACGCTGAGCTTGTCGATCAGAAAGGTCGGCATTTCGGTGGTTCAAATCCCTAGTGCTGCATAACAGAGTGAGCTCCCATTACTTGTCCCAGCTTCTGCCAACCTAACATTCGAAAGCATGTAAAAATGCAAGTATAGGGGCATAAAATTTTGAAGAGCCAATAATGATTGAAACATGGGAAAAGATATGAGTAAGAAATGTAAAATTTATGCAAGCCCAAAACCTGAGAGATAATTTTTACAAGATGTTTTATAGATGGCATTTAGATGCTAAAAAATTAGCTTGTATGTATTCAAACGTACAACCTAAATGCTGGAGATGTGATTGTGTTGATGCTACATATTATCATATATGGTGGACTTGTAAAAAAGTCAAAGCACTTTGGATAAAAATACGGTGGATTATTCAAAATATTCTTAAAAAGAGGATAAAGTTTATTCCTCAATTATTCTTGTTAGGTATAATTACAGATTGTACAGTTATAGAGACAAATTTGATTCTGAATTTAACAACGGCAGCAAGATTGTTGGTGGCGCAGTATTGGAAGAAGGAAGAATTGCCTACCATTCAAGAATAGACGTTAGAAGTAACAACTTTAGCAGAGATGGCTAAAATATCAGCATACCTCAAGGACTATTCAGATGAGAAATACAAGCTGAAATGGAGAAGATGGATTGATTATATTCCAAATAAATAGGGACTAAGAAATTTCAGATAGCTTATGAATGAATGAACAAGGAATGTTACAACTTATCTAAAGTTAGCTTTACAAAAGGGGATGCTAAAGTTAGTTAGTTTATTTTAGTGTATGGTTGCTAAATGTTTATACCCTGTATTTGCTCTGGGAGGTTGGGGGGGAGAGGATGTGGGATGGGGGGGAGGGAGGGAAGGGAAAAGGTATATAATTGTAAAACTCGTTAAAACTTTTAATAAAAAAATGCAAGTATAAAAATAGAGACCACCTTTGATGGGAAGATAATAGCACTCCATGGACCTTTGGCATTTAGTCATGCTTGCCACATGACCACAGAGACATCTTCGGACAGCGCTGGCTCTTTGGCTTTGTAATAGAGATCAGCACTGCCCCTAGAGTTGGGATTGACTAGCACATATGGGCGAGGGGAACCTTTACCTTTACCTATAGGATATTTTCTGTTGATCAATGAAAGATGATTGAAGCTTTCATGATTAGGGCTCCAGGTGACAATAGCCATTTCTTACTTCCTTATTGTTAACAGTGGATTCAGGACCACTGTGAGAAATAGAGCTATAGAATGCAATTCATTCGGGCATAGGCTGGATCTAGAGATCTGGTTTAATCATGCTCAGTAGAATGCTTGCCATTTCTCTTATAAGGTTGATCAGGTTTTTAAAAAAACCTGACTTTTTGGAAAGACTAACTTGGAAGATGCACAAGTATTGCATAATTAAGAGAGAGAGAGAAAAAAAAACACAAGTAGTATTTGGTGTGTGGAAATAGTCCTGTGGTTGGAGTAATGAAAACATTAACTCAAATCTCAGGAAGAAAACAGCTGTGTAATAAGTTATGGTTAGAATTTTTCCCCCCTGAACTGGATGTACAATATGCATCTTCCATCTATAGAAAGGCCTGGGAGTTTAGACAATGAATGTTGTATGCAGCTGTTATGTAATATCTCACCAAAATGACCAATATAGTGTTTAAAAGATGGGAATGTAATGCTAAATTTTAATTTAGCTCTCAGCATTGCTGGCCCGCAACAGTACACAGCATATCATAAACAAGGTCATACAAATGAGTGAAGCTCCATCTGTGCATGTATGAGATGCAGGTCGTACAAGAAATCACACACCCCTCTGGTCCATGGGAAAACCTTTCTCTCCAGGGAACCGGTCCCTAGAGCCAGAAAGGTTGGGGGCTCCTGGCTTAGATAACATGCTAATATACATACAAATTTGTACAGAACAAAACAGAATTTTCACGAACGTTATGTTAAAAGGGATGCAGTGGCTCAGTGGCTAAGACGCTGAGCTTGTCAATCAGAAAGGTCATCAGTTCTGCACTTCGAATCCCTAGCGCTACATAATGGAGTCAGCTCCCGTTACTTGTCCCAGCTTCTGCCAACCTAGCAGTTCGAAAGCATGTAAAAATGCAAGTAGAAATAATAGGCTCCATCTTTGGTGGGAAGGTAACAGCATTCCATGCGCCTTTGGCATTTAGTCATGCTGGCCACATGACCACGAAGACGTCTTTGGACAGTGCTAGCTCTTCGGCTTTGAAACAGAGATGAGCACCGCCCCTTAGATTCAGGAGTGACTAGTAAATATGTGCAAGGGGAAACTTTACCTTTACCTATATAAAGGTAAAGTTTAGCTATGTTAAAATAGAAAATTTTGGGATTTGGGGAAATTTTGGAAAATTAATATCTTCTACTAAGGACTACCAATGGCTGTTTAAAAATCTCTAATCTAGGAAAATCCTCCACTTTGCAATTGCTATTCAATGAGCTTTACAATCAGTAAATTCTTGTTAATTTAACTGTGGATTAAAATTAAATTAAAACCTAATACATTGTCAATGAAATATTTTTGTGCTGTGTTTTACTTGTTGCCTTTTTCATCAGCTGAGGTTGCCAATCCAATATTTTTTAAAAACTTTTTTATAGTTCCAAGGTAACAAGACAAGATATTCCAAAATACCTTATAAATAATTACTACATGCCATGAATAAAAGTTCCATCAACTCTGGGTTGCCAAATCCAACTAAGCATCATAATCCCATAGCTTTAACATTCTATTTAAATGTTCGTCTCATTGGGAAGAATAGTCAATGGATTTATAAGTTGAAAGGAGCTATTAAGTTTTAGAGATCCCAAGAGTCTTTCTATTTGTCAAGAATGGGTCTAAAAAGAAATTTTAGGATTTAATTTCTTACAAAGAATAAGGATGCTGATGGAAAGGCATTTATCGGCCTTTTGTGTGAAACACAACAGTCTTTCTGAGGCCATACTCATTTTTCAACACATTCTGTTAGAAAACTAAGCCTTGAAAATACAAGCTGCTGGTTTGGAAACAAATCAGTGGGATATTTTTCTAATGGATTTCAGATTGTCTGCTGTACAATCTATTATTATCAGTCTATCCAGATCTTACTTGTGGGCCAGGGTGAAGCAGCATTGATTCACTTCATTGAGCTATCTCTACTCCAGTCACAGGAATGCTTCCCTGCATCACATTGTAAACATAAAGTTCTGTTGATCATTGTCTCCAATTGAGGAGTCAACATTAGTCATTTTTAATATATAAGTCATCTTATATAGGGATAGAATAAAGGGATAGAATCAAGATCATGTGAAGTGTTAATACCACTTTATAATGCCTTGGTAAGGCTACACTTGGAATACTGCATCCAGCTTTGGTCACCATGAGGTAAAAAAGATGTGGAGACTCTAGAATAGTGCAGAGAAGAGCATCAAAGGTGATTTAGGGGACTGGAGACTAAAACATATGAAGATCTGTTGCAGGAACTTGGTATGTCTAGTTTAATGAAAAGAAGGACTAGGGGAGACATGATAGCAGTGTTCCAATATCTTAGGGGTTGCCACAAAAAAGAGGGAGTCAAACTATTCTTCAAAGCACCTGAGGGTAGAACAAGAAGCAATGGGTGGAAACTAATCAAGGAGAGAAGCAACTTAGAACTGAGGAGAAATTTCCTGACAGTTAGAACAATTAATCAGTGGAACAGCTTGCCTCCAGAAGTTGTGAACGCCCCAACACTGGAAGTCTTTAAGAAGATGTTGGATAGCCATTTTTCTGAATTGTATAGAGTTTCCTGCCTAAGCAGGGGGTTGGACTAGAAGACCTCCAAGGTCCCTTCCAACTCTGCTATTGTATTGTATTATATCTTTTTTGTTAATGCTGCTGGAAGTGTATTTTGTGCATATGTGCCCAATTGCAAAATATCATTGAATAACACAATATGGGTATTACTTACAATAGTTCACTGAATGACTGTTCAAAGGTACAATGGCATTAAAAATGTGACTTATGACTGTTTTTCACAGTGTAGCATCCCCATGATCATGAGGTCAAAATTCAGATGCATGGCAACTGATTCATATTTATGACCATTGCTGTTTCCCACCAATGCATATGACCACCTTTTGCAACCTTTTGACAAGCAAAGTCAAAGGGGAAGGCAAACTTACTTAACAAACTGGTCATTAGTTTATCAGCTACTGGGATTCACTGAACAATTGCATCCAGAAAGCTTGTAAAATGGGACAAAAGTCACTTAACTTAATGCCTCACTCAACAACAGAAGTTTTGAACTCGGAGGAGGCGCCAATGTTGTGATGATACAGATGTGCAGTCTCGATTCTCTGAGACCGCGGCTGATACTTTTGCCACTGGGTGGTCCAATCGGACCTAAACCATCCCGAAGAGATGGTGAACAGGAAGCATATGTCTTGCTGACCTCAGGCACATCGCAAAGTCATCAATGCAATTCGCGCCGGCGACAAAAAATCTAGCCAAGAGTGACGAAGTCGGAGCAGCTCCAAATTGGAAGGATATGGAAAGAGAAAGTGTTTCCAGCTGGTGAGGAACTTGTACTATTTTAAAAAGAGACTGCCTATAAAAACTTAAAAATTAATTTAAATTGAAGAATAGAAGAGTCAAGCGGCGGAATTAAATTTGGAATGGTTTTGGACAGTGGTTATTTTACTTTTTAAATGCTATCTTCATAGATGGAATTTATGCAAGCCTTTTAAAATGAATGGATTAAGTTTTCTTCTATTTTTTCTTTTATTATTCTCTGTAACCTATGGTCTAAAATTGTCCTCTTTCATTACTGTGGGTGTCATTCATCTTTCATTAATGTGATGGGCCAAGTTACATTTTACAACCCTGTGATTTTAATATGAAATGATAACAAAGAAGACAAGATGGCCATCCATTGATATATCTGTCCCTTCACTTGATAGAAAATCTTTGGGGCAGTGCTCCATAGGGGTCAAGACCCCCAGTTTAATGAAGTTGGGCTTAAAGGAAATAGTCCAAGGAATCTTCAAGACATTATTTATATCATTCTTCCCATGTCACAGAATGAGTTGAAGTGATAATGGCTTGCCTAGATTTTAAGTAAAAAAGAAACAATAAGAAATGCCAATCATATTAACATTTTCCAAGCTGGAAAGGCCCCAGTTCATTACATATTTTCTTTCCATCCGCTTCTTCTCCAAATCTAGTACTAAAACATGGGGGCTAGCCAAAAACATTAGACATATATGTGGTTATTTCTTGCAGTCCTGGAATAATCTCATCTAAATTATCTGGATTTGGTAAATCAAGGGTATCCTTGAATTTAATCATACTTGATGTTTTCTTAAGATGAATTTCATTTTGATTTTATTATTTATTTGTTTGTCATATTATAATGAAAATCAAACTCATCATCCTCTTAAAGAATGACTGTATAGATTTTCATGTCATTTTTGGACCATATGGATTTTCCTATCCCTTTAAAATGCAGAAGATGAAAAAAATGTGATATTTTATTTGATTCGATAAGAACAGCACTGAGATACAGGCTGCTAGGCTATAATTGCAAAGCTTTCTTCTATTGATGTTGAACTGGCATTAGGGAGTAGAAATTGCCCACTTATCAGAGGTGATATTCAGATGGTATGGACTGGTTCAGGTGAACTGGTAGCTCCAACAATCAGCTGGGCCCACCCACTCAACCCCACCCTTTCCTGTTCTTTATTTCCTGCTTTATAGCTCATCTCAATTGTGTGGCACAGATGATTCCACCCCCCTTGCTGTTCTACTTACCATTGCTAACTTGGAAGGTAAGCAGCTGAGCTTCTAAATGCTGCATTTTCAGTGCTGCGTGCAAGCACTTTAAACTGGCAGCATCTCACCACTGCCACGTATGCATCCTTAGTGGTCTCTCAACCTTATGCACACCAATAAAGTCCTAACAGCCAACTCAGGTCAACAAAAACAACATGTATCAGTCCAGAGGTGGATTGCTCCCGGTTCGGCACGGATCAGGCAAACTGGTAGTCGTGGCGGCAGGAGGCTCTGTCCACTTGCTCAGAATATGCAGAAATGTTGTGTGTGTGCAATCACAAGCAAATCTGTAGCACCTGGATTTGCAACCCACTTCTGTATCAGTCTTACATAACTGTGCTGATATCCCCACCACCATCATTGTTCAATTTCATGAAAATAAAATTGCTTTGGAAATTTCTTCAAAGGTGATAATTTCAGGAATATTTTCAAATGTGGAATGCGATATTCTTGCAAAATCATTGCTACAATGGCACAAATAAGTGTGTATGAATCATCTTTGTTTTACAACACTGTCTCCAGGGGTCTGCAACCCCCCTGGTTTTTCATGCTTCAATTACAATCCACTATAAGACATAAAAATAAAATTCCCTATAGTTTGTATATGTGTACTTCTGAATGTGTGCTTTCAGTGAAGTATAGGAAATTTGGGAGGCTGTAGAATTATAGGAAGATGTAAAACAGAATGAATACCATCTAACATCTGTTACTGAGCTTGCATTTTATCGATTTTTCTCCCAAAAAAATCTGCACTCTGCCAGATTTTATTACAATTATAAAACATTAATTTTTCAATTCTGGTATCAGCAAAAATTACATAAAGAGTTGATAAAACATCATTTTTAAAAAAGATTCCTTTTAACCTTGATCAAATAAACCAACTTTATATTCCTTCTTTTTTTTCTAACAATCTTAATCTTTAATTGGATCAAATATTGTCAAACAGTTTGGTTTCTTTCTTTTTCTATTTTATCCTATTGCTGAGTTCTTCAGTGTTTTTACAAACGTCTTGTGTTGATCCAATAGAGAAACATTTTTCAGGTTATTCTCTTGTTTCATGATAGTTTAACAGTATATTGCTGAACTGAAAACTGCTGTGATTGGATGATATGAAAATACAAGGTATAATTAGTGAGTTGAAGGGCCAGGATATATAGTTGCCCTTTATAGCATCTGATATAGGATAAAGGGGAAAGCAACATAAAGCTTCATTGGACAAGTAGAAATGCACTCTGTTACTAATGTTTGTAGCCTTGGATTTTATAGTTCATGACATGAAAAAGAATATTCTAGTATCATTCATCTTCAAGGGAATTCATAAATGTAATGCATGGATTTTAGTAATGTGATCCAGTGCAGCTAATAACATATTTCCACTCTTGGTATCTCTCTCTCTCATCATCTGTAGTTCGGGATGTGATGTAAATATTTTATATATCCTAACCTCTTGAAACTATACATATGTGTATCTCTCAACTGGAGATTCACCCAAGGAAGATAACTTCTTTCAGATATGGAGAAATTCAAAAGTTTTCTTTTTTATATCTAGCTAAATGGGTGTTTCCCCCCCTTCCCAAAGGAAACAAGCTTTAACTCCATTCCCAACATACATTGTTTACTTGGAATAAGAGTTTTTAGAAGAACTACAATTTTCTAGGAAAGTTTGATGTAAACTTTCAGACATGCTAAGAAAGTTTTCAATAAAATAAATAAATAAAACCTGTTTCCAGATATAGCATGCAAAGCTATGCAGGGTAGGAATTGCCTAATATCTGGTTAGGAGTCAAATGTCTGTCTGCTACAAGAAGAATTATTGACATCTCCTTGGGGGCAGGAAACAGTTTGTCATTGACCTCCTTGTTTCATCCTTATACAGGGTCACTGGTTGCTTTCCAGCAGATAAATCTTTATGTGTCCTAACCTAAATCTGCCCTTAACAGCTTCTTCTCACTGGGAAGAGTTTAAAGAAAAACTTGAAGAGCAGAAGCATATTCCAGATGTCACTTATTGTGTCTTATGCATATGCCCCAACCTTGAACTTGGAACCGGATCTTTGATGGGAAAGGGGCAGCATTCAAACTGCCTTTTGAGGATGGCCTGGCAATGTCTGGGCTGCTTCCATAAAAGAGCATCGCTATCGCTGATTCAATGGACTGAATCACAAACAAATATTACAAAATTTGGTGCTGATATATCTTTTCAGGGCTGGGATTATTTTAACCAACATATTATGCATGCATATGTTATAACAGGCTAACGCTTGGTTTCTGCAAACTAGCCTTCTATTAAAGGAAGCCTGAAGAAGTTAATCATCTTTGGCTGTTGAGATTTTTCAAAAAATGAACCAAAACCAAAACAAATGAACAGTCTCGTGATCTTGCTGTACTGGACTTTTCCTATACTTCTAATTGAAGTATAATGTATTTGTGATGCTCCTACAACCAAAAGTTTTTATTTGGCAGAATAATTTTAAAGGTAAAACTAGAGCATCCCCTTGCACACATGTGCTTGTCATTCCCAACTCTAGTGGGTGGTGCTCATCTCTGTTTCAAAGCCGAAGAGACAGCGCTGTCTGAAGACATCTCCGTGGTCATGTGGTCAGCATGACTAAATGTCAATGGCACAGGGAATGCTGTTACTTCCCGCCAAAGCTGGTCCCTATTTTTCTACTTGCATTTTCATGTGCTGTTGAACTGCTAGGTTGGTAGAAACTGGGGCAAGTAATGGGAGCTCAATCCATTATGCAATGCCAGGAATCCGAACTGCTGAATTGCCAACCTTTCTGATCAACAAGCTCAGCGTCTTAGCCACTGAGCCAAATAATATTAGGATTATTATTATCCAATATCTACCTTGGATTTATTGCAGAACAGAAATGAACTGCAGGAAGTTCCAATCAAGTACAATATTTATTTATATATCTTGAGGAATAAGGAACTAAACATAAATAGCAGCAAACAACAATCAACACAGATGTCATAAAATTGAATGCATGGATGTAACTTTTTGTTTGTTTGATTAACTAAATTACTCCAGGAAAAATCTTTTAACTTGATGACATGTTATCTAAGTACCCTTAGGGAGGTTAATGAGTTTTATTAACACATTTAATTTATAAATATAGTTGAATTGTATGGCTCAAGAAATTGAAATGAAGCAGGAGACCTCCTACTTATTATTTTTTTTGCCATTCCTGTGATTTCTTCATAGCTAACACAGTCTTCAAACAAACAAAATATCAGCTCTTTGCCGGACATCACCAGACAGACTTCATAGAAATCAAATTGACTCTATTATCAGCTAAAGTTATATCATCAAAGACATGCTGATGGGGAAGCAGATCATGAACTGTTCATATCCAGGTTCCAAGTTAAGCTAAAGAAAAAGAAGAAAGCCAATCAATTGCCACAATATGATCACAATATGATTTCAAGGAGAACCTCAGAAATTGCTTTGAAGTTCTGGACCTCATTGATTGGGAATCAGAGGCACCGTGAAATGAACTTAAAGAAGTTGTTAGGGATGAATGTGATAAAGAAGCTGCCAAGGATGAAGGAAAAGAAGAAAGCAAACTGTATGTCAGAACAAACTGTGGAAATTGCCAAGAAGATAAGAGAAGCCACAGCGAAGTTTTTTCTTAAAAAAAAAAGTCTCAGAAAGTACTCAACAAAGATTTTTCAGAGAACTGTTAGAAGAGAAAAGAAGCAGCATGACAACATCTGTAAAAGCTACAGAACTCATGGAATATCTTCTGTAGTATGATAGGTAAAAGAAGAAGACACAGTAAAGGTTCTAACCAAGCTACATCAGCAACTCTGAAAAATAACACAGTGGCTAACAGATAGGAAGAGGTCAATTTATGTTCCAAGAGACTTAACAAGAGTGTGCAATTATTCTTAATTTCACATACTAGAAAATATCTTTAATATCACATGCTAGAAAAATAACCTCCAAGGAACACCCAATGCAGATTAGTTACATGAAAAAGAGGTGGAAAGCCAGCTTCAGAAAAACCCATGGAACATGAAACATTATTTCTGATGCAGTTTATAGAATTGTCCCAAAGGTGCTTTTTCAAGAAGCAACTGGACTTTCTGGGTTTTCTTTGAAGACGTTTTGCTTCTCATCCAAGAAGCTTCTTCAGCTCTCAGAGAGAAGATGTTTTTCAAAGAAAAACCAGAAAGTTCAATTGTCTCTTGAAAAAGCACATTTGGGACAACCCAGTGGTCAGATTCAACTGGGGTAACAACCAGCATGTGCAGTGCATTTAAAAATAGCTCTAAAACTTACCTTCTACTGCATCCCCGGTGGATAAAGCAGCTGAGGTGCGATAATCCACTCTGCTGCACCTTTCAGTTAGGCTTCAAACAAAGGAAATATAGGACAGACTAGTGGAGGGGTGGGTGGACGGGGCCAACTGATCGCTGGAATTACTCGTTCACCCAAACCAGTCCAAACCAGCTGAATCCCACACCTGGGACAACCATGATCTGGATGACTGACAATTTATATAATTGTGAAAGCCAAAGAATACCTCAGAAAAGTCCATTGATGCTTCATTGATTGTGGGAAGTCCTTTGATTGTGTTGATAATGTCAAGCTTTGGAAAGTGTTTGGAAAAATTGGGAATCCCAGAACATCTCATTGCCCTCCTGAGATATTGTTTAGAAAAAATCACATTGCAAATAGTATATGGTGAAACAGACTGGCTCTAGGTTGGCAAAAAGTGAGACAAGACTATATATGCTCCCCTTATCTATTCAACATATCTCCTAAATATATATTAAGGGAAGTTGTAATGGAAGAAGATTATTGATTTTAAAATTGGAATGAGAAATGTCAATTATGTGCAGTGCGTTGATGATACTACCTTGATGGGCAAAAGTAATATGATGCACAAAAGGTAACTTCAGTACAATATGCACACCAGTTTATATGACTCAAACCAGTTTGTTATTTTGTAGAATTAGGCTTACATCGAAACATTTCAAAACAACTTTTAATTGCACTTGTAATAGTACAACATCAAGCATTCTAAAATCTGTACAAATGCTTCAATAAATACTATTGTTCACAACAAAAACTGTTTTCAATCTTTCCACCCCCTTAATTTGCAGACTTTTCATTCTGGTTAAAGGAAGATTAAACTTTTCCATCAAGCATTTTTGTAAGAAATGCTTGGGAAAAAAATTATGTATGAAGTGTTATGCAAATTATTTCATTAAAAGCAACATTGGGGATGAATCTCTATAAAGATTAATGGAAGCATGCAGAGTTATGAGAATGGGAAGAAAAAGTACTGCAGTTTCCATTAAACTTTTATTGTTTTTACGGTCCTGTGGGAAGCTGTCATTGTTCCTTTACTGCCGTGCTTATTTTTGGAGTTGTATGGATCACTGTAATTATAAAGCCCTTCCAGCAAAGATGTACCAATATATAATTTTTAAACAATTATTGTGGAGAAACTAAGGTAAATATTAACATCTGTAAGGGACATTCATCACCAAACCACTTGGGCTATGCAGTTGTTATTGTAAAAACTGGAGATCATAAATGCCTGGTCTTTATAGGACACAACTGACTGCCACTGTCCAATATTATTTAAGAGAAACCTTAACCAAAATGAGCTGTGACATCTAAATCTAACTTTAGAATTGTCTAAAATAGTTAACCTCTAAATTTTAATTGTTGCTAGCATGCAATACCTCACCAAGACCTCTCTGAATGTCTTGAAATATCTTAGTAATAATTTATTATTGGACTGGTGTAGCTGAGTAGTAAATGTTGAGTAATGTTGCATTTCAATTGAGAAATCTCAGATTAATAACTGCTCAGCACACCTGCTATTTAGTATGTCTTTATTATTTATTACAATGACTAATAGCTGCCTTTCAAGATAATAGTCCTCCTAACTTGGCTTACAAGTGAAACAATTATAAATAAAATAAAACAATAAATATTATTTTAAAAGGAGGAGAATACTAAACCTCTAGAATTTTCTCACAGGGCAGTTGATGTAATGGCCCTATTTGTGACACAGGGACTGGGGAAGAGACAGAAGAGGACAGGGCTTCAGGAGCAGCTGTCTACCTACCTCATCTCTCTGATGTTGGGGAGATAATAATTGTGGTTGGTGCAGAATTAATTATGTTTTGAGTACTCAAACTGCTATCATAAAATATATGTTTTATTTTATTTTATGTTATTATTTTATTTTATTTTATTTTATTATTTTATTTTATTTTATTTTATTTTATTTTATTTTATTTTATTCTATTTTATTTTATTTTATTCTATTTTATTTTATTTTATTCTATTTTATTTTATTTTATTCTATTTTATTTTATTTTATTTTATTACTTTACTTTTTTCATGCATTAGATGAATCATGGTATGTTGTTGTTATTAGTTATGAAGTCATGTCCGACCTATCGAGACCCCATGGACAACATTCCTCCAGGCCTTCCTGTCCTCTACCATCCTCTGGAGTCCATTTAAGCTCACACCTACTGCTTCCGTGACTCCATCCAGCCACCGCATTCTCTGTCATCCCCTTCTTCTTTTGCCCTCAATCTTTCCCAGCATTAGGCTTTTCTCCAGTGAGTCCTTTCTTCTCATTAGGTGGCCAAAGTATTTGAGTTTCATCTTCTGGCCTTCTAAAGAGCAGTCAGGGTTGATCTGCAGTCCCCATCAGTGGTGAGTTCTGGCCGGTATGGCCCAGTACAGCCATACTGGTAGTAGCGGGGAGCTTCTGACAGCGTACTGGTACAGTGGCTCATTTGGCCCACCCGCCCATCTGCCTTCTATACTGGTTTTTAAAGCAACTGACCAATTGCACACACGCACACAGCGTGCAGTGGCTATTTGAGCTCCAACATGCAACTGGGTGTTGCAGGGGCAGTGGAGTGCGCATGCGTGCGAGGAGTGTGTGCATGAAAGGACGCACAACCCCGTGAGCACCGTACCAGAAACGACAGGGAGAGGAACCCACCACTGATGCAGTGACTGTGTACGTATGTTGATTGTGACTAATGCTTTAACTGATTTCAATGGGTAATTTTAAATATTCTCACCATGTCACTTGCTGCATGAAAAAGAATCCTCCTTTGGTTCACAACTAAATCATCCTTGGTAAAAGAAAAATAGTCATTTTAGATCTCTCCCCCTGCCTCACTCTATTACAAACTGTGGAACAATACAAACATTGAATATCTTGTATAAGTTATTGCTATTTAACACAATGCTATTATGACTGATCAGGTAATGCACACGGGACTGCAAAGCAGCTGAGCAGATACAGCTAATCATATTGCATTTTTTATTTAAAATTAGAACCAGGCTGAGAAATGTTCCTGTATTTTCTTCCTTTCCCATTTTCATGTAAATTGGTGAACGAATGTCATATTATTTGCTCATATTCAGTTACAAGTTGTTCAAATTTTAGAATTTGGTAGAGTCTTCTGTCCAGTACTTTAGACTCTTCAGTTTTGCACTTTTCAATTAAATCCCATGAAGAAGAGGTGGTGCAGTGGTTAGAGGGCAATACTGCAGGTTACTTCAGCTGACTGCTAGCTGCAGTTCAGCAGTTCAAATCTCACCAGGCTCAAGATTGACTCAGCCCTCCATATCAATAGCAATAGCAGTTAGACTTATATACCGCTTCATAGGGCTTTCAGCCCTCTCTAAGCAGTTTACCCCCAACAATCCGGGTCCTCATTTTACCCACCTTGGAAGGATGGAAGGCTGAGTCAACCTTGAGCCGGTGAGATTTGAACAGCCGAACTGCAGAACTGCAGTCAGCTGAAGTAGCCTGCAGTGCTGCATTTAACCACTGCGCCACCTTGGCTCCCATCCTTCTGAGGTGGATAAAATGATGACCCAGATTGTTGGGGGCAATATGCGAACTCTGTAAACCACTTAGACAGAGCTGTAAAGCACTGTGAAGCAGTATGTAAGTCTGAGTGCTATTGCTATTTTTCTCCCACCCACCCCCAAATGGTGCTATCTACTGATAGACACTCATATTGGAGACAAGGAGGTTAAGCAAAGTGACTCGCTCACTTTCCCCACCCAAATCTTTACAACCAAATCAAAGTTTCCCATAGTTAGTTTAATTCACCTGTCTCTAAGCTGTGAATATGAATGTAATGCAAGGAAACAGATTTCATCTTCATTTTCCCCTTCATTAAACAACAAAGAATAAAGAAAAGAAACATCTCTTCTTCAAAATTTGAAGAGATACTTCCAATTCAAACAAATTCTGTCTGATACACAACAGTGTTCTATCTTCATAACTCAGTATAAAACATATTTATTAATTATGATGCAATAAAGAAAATAAAGTATTTACTTTGTCAGGATTCCAAGAATTCAGCAGTAGAAATAATGCACTTATCTCCACTGGGAAATCTCACTTGATTGATCAAATGTAATTTTCTAGAAAACCAGTGTTGCCTTATGGTGAATCTTATTGAGCACACGTATGCGTGAACCATGGCAAGTTGTTTGAATAAGAAACATCTCGGTTGGAAATCATATAGTCCAACACAGCTGTGTTTATTTCAGTGCTTGCATATTCAAATAAACACCAACTGTTTATTTGTGTGTATGATCCATATACATATGTGAACATTCAAATAAATGCTCTCAGAAGTTTATTGAAAATATGTCAGAGGTAAAAAGGGAGCATGTGCGGTTGACTCTAGCTCTAAGCAATTTTGCTGGTTAAATCAGATACTAATGTTAAAATCTTGGATGGATGCACTTTTTCAAAAAAAAAAGCAGATTAGATTGATTCAGCCAATGATTCAGCCTTTGTAAAATACAAGTGGATTTAATATAGGAGAACATACTCTTGGACTTGAGTATGAGAAAGAGATTCAGCCATGAAACTTACTGGGTGGCATTGGATCCTTGATCTAACTATCATATGCAGTACTTGTAAATTATATTGTATAACTGAGGTTCTCATGGTTGTGTTTTGCTGACCACTTGAAAAAAAAAAGATGGATCTTGGCAGATCCTTCAAGAAATTTGGGTTTCATTTTGATTTTCTCCAAATCAATACATGTAGAAGCAATAAAGTTAAATGCCACATTGTTTTGCGGAAAAAGTTATGTGAAAGTAAGTTATGAAATTGACACTATTTGTATTTGTGTTTGCAAATAGGCAGTCATAATAAAACCATAAGACTCTACGCCAAGGCTTGCTTACATGCCCAGCATTATGGCAAGCAACCTTGATCTATGCTATTGGAAATAGTTGATAGATGATAGACATATAGATATATAGCCAGATGGATAGACATACAGATATATAGACGGATGGATGGATGGATGGATGGATGGATGGATGGATGGATGGATGGATAGATAGATAGATAGATAGATAGATAGATAGATGAGAGAGGGGGGAGATTTTCAAAATATGTAACTCTGGTATATATATTTTTTTGCAAGTGGTACTATGGTGCTTTGGTTAATAGCGCTACATCTTCAGATATACAAGCTACCTGAATGCTTTGAAAATAAGCTTCATTTTGTAATGGAGAAGAAATAACACTTTTTAAAATCAAATTTTAAAAAGTAGCTTAACAAGAAGAGACATAAGACTTCCTTGTTGTTGCCATTCTTCAGAGGGCCCTTTGAGCCACCAAACTTTATTCTCTGGGCTCAGAGTTTCAATCCTAGCCACACCACCTGGAGCATGAATGATTTAAAAAAATGTGGTATGGTTTTAGGGCTGTTCCCTGTAATAGTTCTTGCTTGTTTTACACTTCACCTCTTCCTGCATCCAGGAATGATGAAGCTATTTTGAAAGCTCATCTTACCTTGAGAATGTAATTTTTTTTCCCATGAAAGAGAAACTGATCATTCTGAGAGAGAACAACTCTTAATTTATTTATAGCCACATGCCAAGAGCCAGCAACATGCATATGTATCATGTTTCTGTTTGCATTTTTATTCATGAGTATTTGAGTGGCTTCTATAAAGATTTTTTAGTAAACACTGAAAGCATTAGTCAACTATACTCCTTATGTGCAATCTCATAGAATGTTTATTAAATAATAATATTGAACTCTCAGACAGTTTTATTTCTGAGAATGCTGGGGCTTTATTGCAGGGCTGCTGAGTAATACCACATTGTGGAAAACACACAGGATTGAAAGTCAAGAATGATTAGAAAAATCAGATGTCCCTGGATTCTACTCTAGGGGGAAAACCTGCCAGTGTATTGCTACCTTTGTAATATTAATAGTAATATTTCAAAAGTTGGATCACAGTGAATTGCATAATGAAAGAAACAGTATTAAATGATTTTTTCCATGCAGAATTGACAAACTTAATATTCAAACATATTCATTTAAAATCCCAAGCTTAAAAATACAGCTAAGCAATCTACAACTGACAATAACTTCTCCTTCTCCTGTTCCTTCTCCCTTTCTTTCTCTCTCCTTCGCCTTCTCTTACCTACAAATCTTTTTGTCCTCAGGATTTCCTAAGTATGTAACTTCTGGCATCTTCAGAAGTAGGTAGATAAAAGATAAAATGAAGCATCAGTATAAATCCAATACTGCTTTTCTGCATTCTCTTGCAGTCCCTAAATCAAGGCATATCTGGCTCTTATCGTATTCTTCTTTTGCTAAAATAGTACATGCTTCATTGTAAATTATGACATTTGATACTAACGATTTTAAATCCCAGGCTGATATGGTATTTATCCTCAGCCCCAGTGAGATTAAAACCAAAATCTTACGTTTCATTGCTTCAACTCCTAGTGAATCACATCCTGTGCAGTTTCATTTGTGACTGGCAATTCCGGAGAAATATTATCACAGCAGCAAAAACAGCTCCTTCATCTGCAAACACTCCAGTTATCATGATGCCTAGTCAGCAGCATTTGTTTATGGAGGAGTTTCAGGCCTTTGTCTGTGCATGTGTATCCAATCTATATGAGTATATGAGTGTGTACATGCACAAATATGGCTTTGAGTCAGTTTTGACTCCTGGCATCAGCTTGGATGAATCTCTGCAATTTTCTTGGCAAGATTTCCTAAGTGGCTTGCCATTACCTCCTCCAGAGGGCTGAATGGAAATGACTGGCCCAAGGTCACCCATATGGCTCTGTGCCTAATGCAGAACTAGAACTCACAATTTCCCAGTTAAGTGAATCTGGTTTCACCCATTGATTTTGCTTGTCAGAAGGTCACAAAAGACAATCATATGAGCCCAGGACACTGCAAGCATCATAAATATGAGTCAGTTGCCCAACATCTGAATTTTGAATATGTGATCATGGGGATGCCATGATGGTCATAAGTGTGAAAAGTGGCCATAAGTCATTTTTTTAAAGTGCCATTGTAACTTTGAGCAGTCACTAAATGAACTGTTGTTAACCAAGAACTGTTTTTATTGATCATCTACAAAATGGTACAAGAACAGCTTTTATGTAACTGATGTTTTTACAAGGGGAATCAAACTCTTTTTCTGAATACCAAAATCATACAGGTGTATAAAGGACTATGTCACACTACTGACCAAACTCTTTTGTACTGTTGGAAGAAATGTCCATCTGGGTTCAGTTCCAAGTGGGGAAAAAAGACACTGGAAACATGCAGGCGGTTTGGAAAGATGGTTTAATGGTGGACAGGACCACATGGCTTGGAGCTCCTGGGTAAAAAGGGGGTGACATGCCTTGGAGATGTTGGATGAAGAAGAAGAAAAAAGGAAGAAATGCTGAGAGTGCCCTGGTTTTATGCCCTCCCAGAGCTTCTCTTCCTTTGCCATAAATGCACTCTGATTGGAAGTCAGACTCCCAGGGGGCAGGGGTCTTAAACTAAGTTTGCAGGCTGTCTGCCTTTTGACTTCCAAGCTTGGATGAGTTGTTGTTGGATGATGATGTAATGAAAGGGCTTTGGGATTCTTATTATGGCAGTCTGAAGTAGGTAGATCTTTGTTATGTAGAATAGACTGGCTCAGGCCTTAATGGTCCATTGACAAAGGTGGATAGGGCAGGGAGCTGCTTTGCCTTTAAAACATGTTTCTCCTTTTCTCATCCGGGGAAATATAAAATGTTGCCTTTTTAATATTTCCTAGAATATTTCAGTTTTTGGGGAGAGGGGTGGGTGCTAACTTCCTACAGTACTAAACACTTAACAATTGTGAAATAATCCAATATAGAAAAATCTGTATCCTTGAAGCAGTTTTCCAAGTAGAATTTGTGTATAATTTATGGTGATTCTTATGCATGTTTTATATTCTGGTATTGAGTAGAGATCACACTGTTTGCTTCCCTGTTCTTAGATATTTTGTTAGAGAACTAATGTGAGGCAACTAAAGGTGTGGCCCAGGGGTGGGTTCTGGATCCCATTCTAACCGGTACGGTTGGAATGGGCCTGGTAGTGCCCACATGGACACGCGCATCATGCAGGCACATGTGTGCATCACACAAATGCGTCTTACCACTTCCATGAGCCTCTGTGATGCTCCAGCTGCTCAGCAGAGCATCGAGCAGGCACTGTACATGCTGTGCACGTGCGCGGAAGCCCCAAAGTGTCAGCGTTCCAAGTATCATGTAGAATTAAATCAGAGTCCAAGGCAAAATGATCCTTAAAGTTCCAATTTAATAAATCAGACATTTTAGCACATCTGTGTAATCCCAATTCTGGAAATTATATCAGAATCCCATCCAGTTAAAAGTTCATGATCTTGTCCCACACCCACAAATCCGTCACATGGTCCAATTGTCTTCTTCCCCACTAGCATCTCCACCCATCTGCTTCTGGTCAGATGGAAAGGTGCGGAGACAAAGGATGACCTTGGTCTTTTAGAAAAGAATGACAACAATACATTCCACAATCCTACTCCTTTCTATTCCTCCCTCCCAACTACTACATTAATGAAACATCATAATGAAATATGAGAAAGTGTGGCAGGTCAAAGATCCTAACAGGAATATAATTGCAGGTCTGACACAAAGACTTAAAAGATCGGTAAGGAGCTCGGGCAGGCTGGTGGGCCCTCTGGAGCACCGTACAGGAACGGTATCCAGTGCTCCAGGCAGGCTCCGGTAAGCCCGTACCGGGGCGTACCTCCTGAAACCCACCACTGGTGTGGCCTAATTGAATCTTGACATACAAAAAATTTAGTTGTTTTCATTTTTTTTAATTGCTATCTTTTGTCTCCTGAATTCTCTGTTATGTGTGGGAAGTCACGTTTAAAACTTTACAAATCAATGCATTTTCCTGGATCAGTTTTAATCAATTGCTTTCTGTCGTGCTAATGCCTAGGTTATCTCATGAGATTGTAAACAGGATAACATGGGAGGAACTATATACATTACACTCCTTGGAGCAAAATATAATAGTGTCTGGAAAATATGTTCTAAATAATGTTACATTTCTGATTTATTTATTTATGAACTGGATTTATAAGGCTGTCCAACAGTAATAATGTGACTCTGGGTGGTGTAAAGCAGGAAAACAAACAGTAAATAAAATAAGAAACACCCCCGTCCCCACCAAAAAAAACCCCATATATGGGTATGGTTTAACAATTGTATTGGATAATGATCCTTTTGCAAATATGACAATAATAAATGGTAATAAAAGGTTCATTTTCCAACCAATGGGATCATTTATGACAACAACATAAGCCTTCAGTGTGAAACTGAATAAGGTCTGGTCAGTTTCAGGTAGCATTTATGGGCTGGCTAGAGGGTTCTAAACAACTAAGTAGCAATAGCAATAGCAATAGCAGTTAGACTTATATACCACTTCATAGGGCTTTCAGCCCTCTCTAAGCGGTTTACAGAGTCAGCATTTTGCCCCCAACAACAATCCGGGTCCTCATTTTACCCACCTCGGAAGGATGAAAGGCTGAGTCAACCCTGAGCCGGTGAGATTTGAACAGCCGAACTGCAGAACTGCAGTCAGCTGAAGTAGCCTGCAGTGCTGCATTTAACCACTGCGCCACCTCGGCGTAAGGTCATGCAATTATCTTGCAATTTATCTTGCAATTAGAACTTTCTAGGGATCCGCTGTGCTTCAGAAAAAAAGTAGTTGAGGAGGAGATGACTTGTTTAAGTAGTCTCTTCTCCCTGCAAGGGGCAAAAAAGAAAGAAAACAAACAATTCAGGCACAGGACACTGTATGATGGTACTTTCTCTGGATAAGAAAATAGCAACTGCTATTGGTCTTTAGAGCATCTCTCTTTTTCTTAATCACATGGTTTGCTTAGTTGACTGTTGCTTAGAGAAAATTTCGCTGTAAGCATCTGAATTCCTTAAATGAAGACTACCTGTAACACTAAAATATGTATAAAAATAAATATGTAATCAAAAATATAAAATGACAACCATCACATATTAAACTAAGCCATTAAGGTAAAGGTTCCCCTCGCACATAAGTGTTAGTCGTTCCCGACTCTAGGGGGCAGTGCTGATCTCCGTTTGAAAGCCGAAGACCCAGCGCTGTCCAAAGAAGTCTCCGTAGTCATGTAGCCAGCATGACTAAACGCGGAGGGTGCATGGAACACTGTTACCTTCCCACCTATTTTTGGTTCCTATTTTTCTACTTGCATTTTTACATGCTTTCAAACTGCTAGGTTGGCAGAAGCTGGGATAAGTAATGGGAGCTCATTCCATTACGCGGCACTAGGGATTCAAACCGCAAAACTGCTCACCTTTCTGATCGACAAGCTCAGTGTCTTAGCCACTGAGCCACCGCATCCCTTATGCAGTCCTTAAGCTAACTAAGCCATAAAGTGATTTAATTGGGTTTAGCATATTGTGGGAACCCAGCCATTGTGGCTTACTCAGCAAACATTGTTTAAATGAATCATGGCTTGAACCAAAACAAAATTAAACCAAATACTCCTCTGTGGCCTTTGTTCTTCTCTTGTTCTGTAGCTTGAGAACTACATTGTGGAAAACATGAAGTCAGAAATGGCTCAGCTGCAGCAGAACGCTGTCCAAAATCACACAGCCACCATGCTGGAAATAGGAACCAGCCTTCTCAGCCAGACAGCAGAACAGACAAGAAAGCTCACAGATGTTGAAACACAAGTAAGTAGTCACAATTATTTTCACCAGAACAATGACTATGGTGCAATAATTTCCATTCCCTTTTTCTGACTATTCCTTTTTGACTGATGTAGCCAAGAAGGTGATCACTTTGATTGTGAGCTGCATATATTCTCTTATATAGAAAGGTAGCCATTTTTTGATTAAAACAAAAACATTTTGAGTGTTTACTGAAAAGTAGTAATGGCAGAGTAGATAAAGTCCTAATGGTTATCCATATTTGGTCTACATAAGGCATTGATTCTATCCTAGCTGGGTAGATCTCCTTACTTTTATATTTTTATAATATCTTGAGTCATCCTTACAACTAATTCCATGGGTATATTTACACATTAACAGGTGTTCAATACTTGGTCTGTATTTTCAACAGAAAAATTTACTCTCACTGAAGTTATCAACTAACTGATCAAAATTCTTTAAATTTTTTAATGTGCTAGAAAAGCTAGCATCGGCAGGAAAATGCTAGACTCCTTCCTCGTAAGGATGAGTGACTTTCTTACATTGTTCTATGGATTTGGTCAGTCTGTTTCCAATTGGTCCATAATTCTGCTTTAACAGGAAAATGTCTAAAACTAATTTGCAAGTGGGTAGTGGAGAAAATATGTCTTACTTTCCAATGAATCATCTTTTTTAAGGGCTTCTTTGTTTTTTAAGATAAGGAGCCATCAGAAGTGAACTCATAAATCAGATGGAAAGAAGGGACAGCACAAAAAATATAGTACTCTAGATATAGCCAGTGGTGGGATTCAGCCATTTTGCACCTATTTGGGAGACCTTTCTAAGCAGTTTGAAGAACCGGTTGTTGAAAGAAATCTCATTTTGTTTTTTCCTACTTTACAGGGCTAATCCTGTAAGGAAGGCAGGAAGAAAACATTCTGGTGTTGTTTCTAGCCTAATCTTTATTGCCCTGCTTACAGAAACTGCCTCTCTGGTTAACCCTTATTACACTGTAACAGCTAAGATAAAGCGCCCATCGAGTGTGAGTGACATTGAGTTGGTTACACCCACCCAGTCACATGACCACCAAGCCCCACCTACTCAGTTGGTCATTAGGGCAGAGAACTGGTTATTAAATTATTTGAATCCCACCACTGGATATAGCTCTACAATTTAATGATGCAGAGGCTTTCCTCTTGAGCTGCTAAAGCAGTGTCCAAAGTCTTGATGAACCAGCATTTGATCACATCAAAATTGTCTTTTGGCTATAGCTTCTTAATACATTATAAATGTGCACCAAAAACATCCTGCATATGTGCAAAAATACTTACAAAGTCATAAATTCAAACAGATTAAGATTATTTTGAATCAATTTTTGTTACATTTTACAAATTCTGTGCTATTGCGGTGTGGTAACAATACAAAAGAATGGAAGCAATTGAAAACTGAAGCAAAGATGTAAAACCAGTCCAGAGTCATTGACATGGTCAGCTCATGTCCAGGAATACCTAGGATAAATGACATGGAGGCTACCTAATTAAAGGTCATCTAAATCCTATATTCCAATATAGCCATTAGTCATTACCTAGATGTGGGTTGGCTGTAATATCAAAGAAGATAGCTCAATTTTGCTGCTTTTTCAGGCTGTAATTGACTCAGTGCTACATAAAAGGCTAGGAAGTCCAGACAACATCTGGTTAATTCCAGGGAGTGCTGGGAACCCATCAGAAACAGGACTAGTGTCAGAAGAGAAGAGAGAGATAATTGCTTAGTATCAGCACTTCAAATTCTGAAACAGCCCATTGGTCCAAACTCATTATTGTTTGCCCTTTGATTTTATCTACCCATTCACAATTCATAATTCCTTACCCTTCTTTCCTCTTCTCTTCTATTTACAGTTTTGTCCACATGTTATCTAACAGTTGTTGTATTTAAGACTGTCTGCTTTAAACAAATACAGTCATATCTGTGATCATTACATGAGCAAATTACACATACCGAGTGTGTCAGATGGACACACACACACACACACACTCTTCAACCTTGACCTATACATGCAATATCCTTTCTATAATTATTACTTAAATGCATATCAACATATGGAATAACCAAGATCAATTACACAAGGGGGGGGGGAACCAGTCTAGCTAGAGATAGTGTACACATGGTGATGACAAGCCTTGTTTAAGCTCTCAGCGTTTTTTGTTTTCCAGAGAAAGTCTAATAAAAATTTCATGTGGAATAGACTTAGCTTATAAGTAATGGGATAGTAAGGCAGGAAATCTTTGGAACAAAAGACTTGCATTTTTGTATTTATGTCCTAATGAAGAATAGAGATGACACATTATAGGTTTACACTGTATTAAAAGGAATCAAGCATATCAAAACCAGAGTGGGTTGAGTCTATTCTATGTTTTATATGACTTGCCAGGGTGTAGTTGCTAGTTTTCCTTTTCCATTCCCAGTCTCAGTACGCCTTAAGAAAGCAGGATTTTAGTTTAATGGCTTTCTATGGCACTTTCTCACCATATGAAGAAAATATTGGGTATGTTCAAGACGTAAAACATAGATATTGCTCTCTTTAAGGTTTTTTTTTTAAGTAACACATGAAGACTAAATTGTGCAAGAGATAAAAAAAAATCATACTAGTATTCCAACTTTTCTTCTCAATGTTTTTGTGTTGTGTGACAAGATCTGAGAGTAAACTCTGTTAAAAAGCCCAATCTGGGTTGGTCACTAGAACTGGAGGGCAAATCATGCATTTCAAAGATTGCTTGGAGGTGGGGAATACTTGTAATGAAATCTACCAGATCTCCCTGCATGGATTGCCCCTGTGACTGTGTAGGACACATAGGGAGGACGCTAACCACAAGATTGCAAGAAGAGGAGTGAGCAGTCAGACGATATCCAAATTCATTGGTAGCCTCACATTGCAATGAACAAGGAGATGTATCCAATTTTGCAGTTATTAAAATTGTTGGCCATGCAGGTACAAAGATAGCCATGGAAATGATTGAAATCTATGAAATGGGCCCCTTGTCAATCAACAGGAATGCTGATTTACCATCATCTTATCATGCACTAGGAGACAAGTACATGGCAGCACAAGAAAATAATAGCCAATGACTTAATAGCCGGCCATCCACACCTTAATCAACCAATAATGTAACAACCAACCAGGCACCACATAAATATCATGCATAGAATATCCGAAAGCACACACTCTGATTGATTGACATATACATATACATATACATATACATATACATATACATATACATATACATATACATATACATATACATATACATATACATATACATATACATATACATATACATATACATATACACATACATACATACATACATACATATCAATCCACATTTATACTATTACATAATCAACATCATATTATATTATTAAATGTTTACATCAATTTGTCTTACCACCAACTTCCAAAAACAATTATTGGCTCTTCTGCTCTCCATACACCATATTTGTACCTTATCCATCACTTTGTTCTTCCTCTCTCCTCTCCTCCTTTCTTCCCTCTGTTGTCCTTTTCTTCTCTACTTCCCCTTCTTCTCTCCTTCTCCTCTCTCCCCTTACCTTTCTCCTCTACTTCACACTCTTAATCTTACTTGGTGTATTTCGGCCTCTGAGCGAGCTCCATTTTATATTGATAGTATTTATAATTCCTTTTCAATATACATATTTAATTTTAACATATATTTTCCTCATTCTTTTTTAAAAGAGAAAAAAGTATACATATATAGTAATTGTATTTTTTTTAAAAAAAAAATCCGGACTATTTTTGGCCGAGATGTAGTCCTGGTTACAATTCCCAGCTATTCTCATCATTATATTTATATAATTATGCATCCTTACATGGCCCAAATTTGTAATTCTGTCTTTATAATCTCAATAATTTCCCATTGTAAGTATATTTAATGTTCCCTCTCCATTTTTCCATATCTTGGCTTAGGTTAGCCTTAATTGCCTTTAAATAACAATCCTTACTGTTCAATGTTCATTACAATTCTTTTAATCTACTATATAGAATAACAAGCGGTACACATCTCACTTTGTTCATCAGCTTAGGAATTCTGTATGTATCCATATTTCATATAATTTAACTCATACTTAATTGTCCTTCCATTGTCATATTCAATCAATTAGCTACTCAGTTTAATTATCATGTATACAAGTGAATCACATACCTCTGCTTTACATTCTCCCCATAACAATTTCATATTTGTCCATATTCCATATATTTTAACCTTTATTTAATTATCTTTCCATTATCATATTCAATCAGTTAGCAACTCAGCTTTATTATCATGTATAGGAGTAAACCACATATCTCAGCTTTATAATTCCCCATATAACAATTTCTAATTGTCTCATTGCTTCCTAGTAAGTCTTTTGACCTACTTCTCTATTCCTGTCTTCTCCCTTTTCTTTGTTTTGACATGTCCACCCTCTTCAATTTTCCCCAAGCCACTGTCAAACCCAGTGAAATCTTTTATATTTCCCTTTGTTGGGGCATAACCCCCCTCTTCAGTTTTTCCTATACCACTGTCAAACCCAATGAAATTTTTGGTCTGCTTTTTATTTTTCACCGTTTCTGCCCTTTCATTATCCCCCCTCTTCTTCTTTCACTTCTTCCTTCACTTCCTGCTTCTCCTCAATATCTGAGTTCAAAATTCTATTTAGACTTGATTTTAATGATTTATGCATATTTTTAATAATTTCATGTAGTTCTTCAAATTCCCACCTTTCCATAATGTCCAGTTCCAAAGTTACAGTTAGCTATACAGTTCTTATTTCAGAGTTCTGCTCCACCTTAAATTTAGCTAGTTCAGCTGATGTGGAGAGGAAGAGAGGCGGGAGCCATTTTGATCTTTTGCAGAAAAAAACCTTCATAATTTCCCGGCTTTTGATTTTATTCCCCCCCCCCCCTTGTTACCTTCCATCTTTTGTTGGTTATAGTTGCTCAAAATATATTAATTGGAACAAACTCGCTCACAGTCAAACTCTGGTATGTTTCTCTTCACCTACTGCTTTTCCAAATTCTGATTTATGGCAATTGGTTAATTAAAACTTCCTGCTCAGAGTTTCGCATTCCATTTGTTGCACATGCAAGATTAATTTATCAGTGAGAAAATAGTGCTTTTTCCTTGAATTTTTCCCCTTGTTACATTCTACCCCTCATTAATTGGAGTTGCTTAAGATATGTTAGTTAGAAGGAACTCGAATGACGCAAATCTCTTAGGTATATTTTGGTTTCCATTTCAACTTCCTAGTCTCTTTTAAAAGACACAATCTTTTCAAATCCAAAACCAAATTTAGAATTTGTATTTGAGTGTGTTTGTCACTTCTCTACTTTCTCCTTTCTGTCCAAATTGTTTCAAGCAAATGACTCTTTTTGGGCTAGTGATTCAACCCTTTATTTTTCCCCTTTTTTCTTTCTTTTTGCCAAAATCCGGATCTGCCCATCAATATTATTTATACTCTCAAGGTTCTTTGCCTTTTCCAAATTCTGATTTATGATTGTGGGTTAATTAGATGTTCTTACCAGACTTTCATCTCTTCTCCTGCATGCTATTGCTCAGTTGCTTTGGCCTGAAGTCAGCTTCTTGTGCAGCCATGTTGCCATGTTGCCACCTTGACTCCAATTCAGAGAGCAAATCTTCAACCTATGAGGGACCTGTTGCACTCCCTCTGGTCTGATGAGACACTGCCCCTTCTTCAACCCCCCATAGGGGGGTTCTGATCCAAAAAGGATCTTGGAATTGGTTTGTCAGACAGAGTTCATGTGAGACTCTTCAGGGCTCAAACCCGCTCATCTGTTCAGCTGGAGAACTTCCGGTCGAATCTGCTAGAGAGAAGCTCCTTGAAGAGGGGCTCCAGCACAAGTCCAAAAGCTCAGAAGACTGAACCTCTTGTCCCAGTGACTTACCCAGATTGAATCCTGCAAGATTATCCTGGGAGATGTATATTTGCCTTCATTCATATATTAAAAGGTTTCCTGTGCAAATTGGACAAGGTTGCAGGTTACATATTAAGCTATTTATGTTATAAGCAAAGACAAATATATCTTAGCACATTATATGGTCCAAGATTTAAAAAAAAGCTTGTTGTTATTAGTTGCGAAGTAATGTCCAACCCATCGCGACCCCATGGAAAGCATTCCTCCAGGCCTTCCTATCATCTACCATTCTCTGGAATCCATTTAAGCTCATTCCTACTGCTTCAGTAACTCCATCCAGCCACCTCATTCTCTGTCATCCTATTCTTCTTTTGCCCTCAATCTTTCCCAGTATTAGGCTCTTCTCCAGTGAGTCCTTCCTTCTCATTAGGTGGCCAAATTATTTGTGTTTTCTCTTCAGGATTTGGCCTTCTAAATAGCAGTCAGGGTTTATCTCCTCTAGGACTGACAGATTTGATCACCTTGCAATCCAAGAGACTCATAGGAGTCTTCTCCAGCACCATAGTTCAAAGGCCTCAATTTTTGGGCGCTCAGCTTTTCGTATGGTCCAACCTTCACAGCCATCACAAAAAAAGCTAGGACAATCTAAAAATGAGGAAAAAAGGTGTAAGGTATGTTCACACAATTCCAATCACTATATAGTACAGCTTTCATTTCTTAAGAAAAACTAATATTGACTTACTTTGCTACTGCTTTTCATTCATGTGAGATTGGGTAAATATGCTATGCGGCCATACTAGAATATATGCATTAACTAACTGTTACCCATTTTCAGACAACCATCAGGCATACAATTTTATTTATTTAGGTGGACTCTTCAAAACTGATTTTATCATTGGAATGGTTGAATACAAACTTAACGCTTGAATAATATTTAATATTAATAAAAATTATCTGCCTGTGCAAACCAATTTTTTAGAAACAAAAATTGTGGAATGTTTGGAAGATGGAAGAATAGGTAAATGCTTCCATGAATTCTTAGATATATGATTTCTTCTCTTTTGTTCTTTTGAAAACCTTTTGTTGTGTCAATGTAGTTATTTTTGATCCTAGCGTCTAGGAATGTTGTTCTGTTCAATATATAAGAAGTCCTGTTGAGAATGGAAGTAGTAGCTGATATTAAAGAAAAAGAGAGAGGAATGCAGACTTCTCCTGTGGAGATCTACGCTATCATGGGCGATGAAAATGCTAAAAAATAAAGATCAAATATAGCAAAAGGGATACCATGGGATAATGTTATATTAGAAATTATGTTTACAGAGCAATACTTGGAATCTGGTTTCTTTAGTTTAAAAACTGAATTCATCATGGCAAGCTTCTCAGATCTGAAAGTACAATTTGAAAATGAACGCTAAAAACCCTGGACTATTTGCTGCTGTTAGTAAATAAGATATAAGATATAAGATGGTATAAGATATAAGATATAAGATATAAGATATAAGATGGTATAAGATATAAGATATAAGATATAAGATATAAGATATAAGATGGTATAAGATATAAGACATAAGACATAAGACATAAGACATAAGACATAAGACATAAGACATAAGACATAAGACATAAGACATATATATATATAAAGGACCTTCTGTGCATGCATGTTCCCACTACCAAATTGGTAGTGAAGATAATAGGATACCATTACTGGTGCAATGAATATATTGACCAAGATGATAGTTATGAATCAGATTGCTTTTGATCTGTGTCTATCTTCAGTGAGGTCATTTTAGCATTAATCTGCTTTTTCATACTTGTACCAATAAAGATTCATTGTGTTGTCTTAATTTATTGCAAGGTTTTTTTGTTTGTTTGCCTTCTTCAGGTTCTTAATCAAACATCCCGGCTTGAAATCCAACTGCTGGAAAATTCCTTATCTACTTACAAGCTGGAGAAACAATTGCTCCAACAGACCCATGAAATCTTGAAAATCCATGAGAAAAACAGGCGAGTATAAAATGAATGACCTTTGAATGTTTCACTCTTATAGTCTTCACTACAATCTTAAAGTGAGATGTTTGCTTCCAGAACATGCTGGTTTCTCTCCAAAAGTTTCTCCCATTATTTACATTATACTTGAATAAGTCAAATCCAAATATTTCTGGAGTTCTTTGTGCATCTGCAGGGGTATTTCATCCAGAACAAGTATTGTTATGGACATGTTCTACTTTTGACTACCACCAAAAGTTAAGAATGACGAGAACATTTCCACAACATTATAATTTTCTTTCTCTTTGGAATTTCTCTATTTGAAGAAACATTTGGCTGTGTTCATTGTCATCTAAGAGCCGTCACCAGAAAGCCATTTTTCTTCTACTGAATGACATTCTAATCATAAACTATTCAAATCCTGCTTGTTCTCCCTGGCTTTGAGATACTGTAGGATCATTGTGGGGTCCCTATGGTTTTTCTGAATTGAATTACCTTTCTGGACAGCTCTGCTCCTTTATAGATACCTATACTTTTTCTCCTTTAACAGTAAACTGTTAAAGTCTCCAAACTGAATGAATGAAGAACGAATGAATGAATGAAATCATGAATATCATGAGAAACGATGCAGTCCAGACAAAACTGCATTACTGTACTTTAATAAGAGGTAGGGATACATATATATTCAAAAGGGCACCTTATTTTCATCAAGATTTGAACGAAATCTCCAAAAAAGGGTCAAAATGCTCCATTTCTAAATGGGGGAACAAAATAGCCACAGAATTTTGCTCTGCTTACCTAAAGTAGATACTATTCAAATTCAGAACATGCATGGGTGCTCTGGTATTTTCCATAGTGAAACAAAATAAGGTATCACTGTAAAGTGAAGCATTTGAGTGGTCAATGTGTAATTCCCAGTTTGTGTGAACATATAGGGTGTGTTTGTGTGTGTGTGTGTGTGTGTGTGTGTGTGTGTATACGTTGCCAAGACAAACTCAATCTTACACAGGAAAAGACTCGAATACAACAAGACCAGCATACCTACACCCTTGAAAATCTACAAAAACACACACGTGCGCGCGCACACACACACACACACACACATAAATATACATACATGCATGCATACATACATACATATATTGTGTAGGAATGTATGTATGTATGTATGATGTATGTGTGTGTGTATGCCAGCACCAATCTACCAATCATAATATAGTCACACATCCAATCAATCCACTTACTGAAACAAAGGCAGCACTCCACACACACACACACACACACCAAGATTTATAGAATGATGGCAGCTCTGATCACACTTTAAGCCGAAAAGGCCAGCCTGAAGATGGGGAGTGGGACCACGCCGAAACGTTGCCAAGACAATCTCAATCTTACACGGGAAAAGACCCGAATACAACAAGACCAGCACACACACACACACACACACACACACACACACACACACACGTATATACAATATGTGTCTCTTTCTGTGTGTACATATATATGTATATCCTATATATTGTAGAAAGATACATCCTTATAAACTGCAAGTTGAAATCACTTAATTGATAATTCTAGATTAATATGGAAATTGCAACAGAAATATGCTTCTATTTATTACTTAAATGAGATAGGGAGAGCATACAGCTCATGATTTTTAAATTATTTACAGCCCCTTATAAGTGGCCATAGGAAGCAAGTATAATTAAATGTTTGTGTATGTGCATGCACATGCAGACCTTCTCCCCAAGGGCAAATGAAATATCAGGGTGCGAAAGTATGAATTATCTCTATAGTTGGAATACAGTTTGTATGTACACTATGTGGACGTTTCCTCAGGTGAGTGCTTGTGTGTTATCTGTTCTCTCTCTGTGTGTTTCTGCTAGCTGAAAGTGCACGTGGGAGTTTAAGGTATTGAACCAGAACTAAGGAAATCCAAGGTTAATCTTCCCTCGGACATGGAAACTCATGGAGTAACCTTTATGAAATGTAAACCCACAGCCCAATATACTGACCAGGCTATGATGTATCTCAGAGTGGTGGGGAAAGATTGCAGGGGAAGGTGTTCTATATCTGTGTTCTGCATAGAAATGCTGGAGGCTGGATATATACATTTTAGGATAAAATAAGCTTTGTAATGTGTATTTTGCAATTACCATCATGCATGGGTGGGCTTCAAAAATTTCAGCAATGGGTTCTCTTCCCGGTTGCTGGGTGGGCATGGCCATGGTGAACATAGCCTAGTTGGCCTCTTACATCACGGTGTGGGGTGGGGCATTTTCACCTTCCCCAGGCTCCAAGACTTTCCTTGAGCCTGGGCTCCGGAGACTCTCCAGAGGCCAGAAACGGGCCCTGTTCACTACTGGGTGAAATTTTATCAATGTGCTGATGATACGCCACTGTATGTCTCAGTCTATGGTGAGTTAAGCTATACCTTGACCTCTCTTGCACAATGCCAGGAGGCTCTTAAGGGCTGTTAGGGACTGAATGGGGAACAGTGGGCTGAAACTTCTGGGAGACCCGTTTTCACCACTCTCCGAGCCTCCGTGTGGGCCCTGCACTTACCTTGGATCAAAAATGGGCCATGTGGAGACTCCTGGAATGCGGTGGGAGGGACCAGCCAGGGGTGGAATTTGGAGGTTCTCAGAAACAGACATAACATTAGCTATGGGTTCTACCAATTCTGGATGAACCCATAGCAGCTCACTCCTGTCATCATGCATTCATAAACACCAGAATGCATGTATTTATGTATAAGGATGAGTGTTCCTGTCTTTTAAATATATATATTTTCATTTGAATTCTTCTTCCCTCATGGAGAGATGGAATGGAATGGAGCTACATAGCAGTCGTCTGAAGATCCCCTGACACTTTCACACACAAACAAAACTTAGACATGCACCACATTTACACAATACAATACGAACAGGAATTTCCTGTTCTTTCTAATAGCAATTATCAATCGATACCGCTCACCTTATATTATTTCCCCTTCTATTGCATTTCATTTGGATTTCACCATTCTTAACCCTCTTATTTTACTCATAACTATTATTTTTGCGTTTTTTTGTATTCCTTCATTGATTCTTGTTTCTTTCCTCCATCCATCTATACCATTTATCCCATATATGATAGAATTATGATTCTTCTTTTCCCTGGATTTCTTTAGTTAGTTTGTCCATTTCAGCACAATCTATAACCTTTCTTATTATTTCATCTTCGCTTGGAATTAATTCTTTTTTCTATTTCTGGGCAAAGGCAATCCTTGCTGCCGTAATTATATGTAGTATTAAATACTGGATTTCTTTTTGTATTTCACAGACATTATTCCTAATTTTAAAAAAAACCTTCAGGTTTCCATTCTATTTTAACCCCTGTTATTGCCTCCAGCCAATTTTTGATCCTTTTCCAAAATGTTTTAGTCTCCTCACAGGTCCACCATAAATGGTAATATGTTTCGTGTGTTGATTCATATTTCCAACAGTTTGGGGAGGTATTTGTTAAAATTTTAGCTAACCTTGTTGGCACCACGTACCATCTGAAAAACATTTTGTACTGGTTTTCCTTGTATGCAACTGATAGTGCCCCTGACACGTTCTATTCACTGGTTGCTGGCACAAGTCACAATTCAGAAGTTTTCCCCACTTCCTTCAGATTGTTTTGGCTTTTTCCTTTTTCTGTCCTTTTTTAGTGAAAAGCAATTGGCAAGCCCCTGTGCCACATCATAAAGATCTTTTGAAACTTATCTGAACTTGAAAAGTGAATTGCTTCTTTCCAATGGGAATACTGTTGAATAGCCCTGAGGCACGAATGGATAGAGGGAGCTAACTTTTGAGTTTCTGGACTTGTGGTTTCATGCATTTCAATAATTGAAAATAGGAAAGGTCTATCTTTACACAATGGTAATGAATATTAAGTTAAACAACCGATGATTATGGTGTCCATACATTCCTGAAAAATGACAGGGTTAAATTGTGAGCTAGTAGTCTCCTGCTGTTTTGGATTACCTCTCCCACAGTCACTGGCCATGTCATCTGGGGTGTAAGATGGTTGTAGGACATTTGTCTCTCTGAGTAGAGCATGTTGTTAGTATCTCAAAAGTTTTAACCAATGGAGAGATGTCTAAGTAGTTTCGGCTAACATGGCCAAGAGCCGACCAACTCAACCCCATATACTGCCCACTCCCCATTGTCCATGAATTCTTTTTCTTTTGATGTAGCCTTTGTCATTAGAATGGTTGAAAGTTTCTTCCTATTTTTGAAGTGGTAACCTTTCAAAAGCCATATTTAAACTTACAATATAGTTTAAACGTTATAATTTGTAAAAAAATAAATAAATGTCAAAGTCTCCAAAATAGACAAAAATCGGTTTGGACTTCCTCTTTTTTCCCTCGCATTTTAAAACACTAGAGATCATCAAGATCATCATCAAATTAAAAAAAAAACCTAAAATCTGATTAGGAAGGCTTATCCTTCAAATAATTAGGAGGAAAGAATGTTCATGATAAAGAAAAAAAATGATATTAAAGGATGTAGATATAATGTTCTGCTTCCTTCTTTAAATATCTTTGATGTTAAAATGTTGTGGAAAATGGGAGACATTGTCTGCTGGATGTTATTTAAATAGTAAACACCACTACCATTCACAAATCTCTGCCATACTTATTATATCAATCCACAGTACATAAATAAGACATTCTGTTGGAAAACTCCACAATGAATTTTTAACTTACTGGTTTGATTCACACAACTTCCCACTGTATCTTGTTTAGTTTTGTTTTAGCATATAGTATGAACATATGCTAAATTGGCGCATTAGACTTACAAGCTTCTGCTGCGCAGCTAGATTTGTACTTATCATAAAATATCTAGTCACTACTTGGACTTTTAAACCTGATCTTACAATTATGGAAGGAATGGAATGAGAGGGAATAAGGAGATATAAAAGTAAGGGTTTTATTAGTGGTTCATTCATAACTACTGTTAGATATTATACCATGTCTTGAGAACTACAACGGTTTCTGATATGAGAATCTCTCTCTCTCAGTTTCTATGTGGTTTTCATTTTTCCAACAAAATATGAATATATATTTCTGTAGAAAGCAGAATATTTAAGTATTAAATCTGTAAATCTGTATGATAAAGCCACTTTATAATTGTACAAAAGGAAGATCTAACCCCTTTGCCCTCATTATTACTATATCTTTGTGATATATGAAGTTGACAGCTATTCATGTACTCCTTTAGTAAGATATTACAATCCACATCCATTAAAGTGTTCAAAGTATTTTTAGTATCATTGTAATATTTGTTTTTAAAAAATAACATCCAGTATCTTTACCAGTTTTGTGGATTCAATGCTCTGTTTTGCTCTCTCTCTCTCTCTCTCTCGCTATACACACCTATAAACATACATGATGCTGAAGGTCTACGATAGTCAATGAATAAACAACATGTGGATGTTATTATATCCCCAGACTTTGTTAAATGACCCGTGTTTAAGGCATTTTGCCACAGAACTGTTCTCCAAAAGAAAAACAATAAGAAGAGCCTTAAGATGTGTATGAATAAGTGGAGAATGAGGGGATCTAAAATTAAACAACACAATATATCTCTGACTAGTGTGTGGATATAACATTATTTTTGGCACACAGATGCAAAAGAGTGGTCAGTAGATGAGAGATACTTACAACTTCCTAACCAGAACCAGGAAGATTTTACTATTTAAATCTCCAACCAGAGCCAAATGGAAAGTTGGCATAGGGAAGGTTTTTATGACCCTGGATTTTTATGCTGATATTGGGCAACTGCTGGAAATGTATCCCCACAGCCAATAGTGAGATCCTGGACCATATTATGAAGGTTCTTTTGTTCTCCGTCACCTCTGTGATGATGAGATCAGGTGACTAGAAATAAAGCTGATGCTTACTGGACTTAAGCCCAAATACAAGATGAATCTCATCACACTCATCTTAAAAGTACTATTCATAGAGCTATATTCTTCTCCAACTTATGTCAAATCTGTACTGGAGAATAATTCCCAGTTTACTCATGGAGTTTATGAACTTTCTTTCCTAGTCTCCCAGCTGCAATTCCTTTTCCAATACTTGGCTCAATAATGGTTCTCTAACCACAGGAAGAAGGAAGACCTGATCTTTTAAGCTTTTATTCAGTGAACAGGCAAGCAGGGTAGAAAATAAACATGGATTTATACAGAAAAAAAAACGTATTTTTCAAAAGGAAGAAAAATCTTAGCCATCCATATATTTAGAAATGAAGTTTCAGCTCCTAATTTGCCTATCTCAGCTACTCTTACATACCGTATTTTCACCCATATAACCCGCGGGTTATATGCGGTTTTTACATGCACAGCGCCCCCCTGCGGGTTATATGCGTGGGCGGGGTATACAGAAAATATTTTACACGATCGGAGGCTTACACGATCGGAGGCTTGCTTCTTTCTCCGTTTCTTCCCCCACCCCGATCTCAGCTGTTTCCTTCTCCTCCGTTCCTTTCCTCTTCCCCAGCGTGCGCAGGCTTCTTTCTCCGTTTCTTCCCCCACCCCGATCTCAGCTGTTTCCTTCTCCTTCGTTCCTTTCCTCTTCCCCAGCGTGCGCAGGCTTCTTTCTCCGTTTCTTCCCCCACCCCGATCTCAGCTGTTTCCTTCTCCTTCGTTCCTTTCCTCTTCCCCAGCGTGCGCAGGCTTCTTTCTCCGTTTCTTCCCCCACCCCGATCTCAGCTGTTTCCTTCTCCTTCGTTCCTTTCCTCTTCCCCAGCGTGCGCAGGCTTCTTTCTTTCTCCGTTTCTTCCCCCCCCATCTCAGCTGTTTCCCTTCTCTTTTACTCGCCGCGGGTTATATGCGTGTGCGGGTTATCTGCGTGTGCGGGTTATCTGCGTGGGCGGGTTATATGCGTGGGCGGGGTATACGGGAAACATTTTACACGATCCAGAAAACCCGCGGGTTATATGCGTGTGCGGGTTATCTGCGTGGGCGGGTTATATGGGTGAAAACTAAGGTCTTCTCCAGAAGTGAGCTGCTATGGATTTGCCTGGGTTTGAGAGAAGCTGTAGCTAAAATTATGGCCGGTTCAGAGAACCTTCAAATCCCACCCCTGGCTGGCCTCACCCACCACTCCCTGCCGCTGCCACCCCACCACACCCCTCCCAGGAGTCTCCAGGTGGCTCATTTTGCATGTGAGGTAAGTGCAGGGCCCGTGCGAAGGCTCAGGAAGGGGAGAAAACAGGCCTCCAAAAGGCCTCCAGAGCCTGTGGGAGGTAGTTCCTCCCCCCCCCCTGAGGCTCAAGGAAAGCCTCTGGAGCCTGGAGAAGGTGAAAATGCCCTCACCCGCTGTGGTGCAGGAAGCCAACTAGGCCACGCCCACCCAGCAACTGAGCAGAGAACCTGTTGCTGAAATTTTTGAAGCCCACCTCTAGTCTTCTCTCTCACCAATGTCCCAGATTCTCTACCTCACCTGGCATCAGTAGAAAAAACAGACATCCTGTCTCCCTTGCAAACTGCCAGACAAACATAAAGAATAAAGTAGAAGATAAATTAAAATAGTTATATCCCAGTAAGCAAACAAAATCCCATGAAGAAGTTCAAGTACAAGCCATGGATAACTGACAATGTCTCTATAAGCAGTTAGACTTATATACCGCTTCATAGGGCTTTCAGCCCTCTCTAAGCGGTTTACAGAGTCAGCATATTGCCCCCAACAATCCGGGTCCTCATTTTACCCACCTCGGAAGGATGGAAGGCTGAGTCAACCCTGAGCCGGTGAGATTTGAACAGCCAAACTGCTGAACTGCAGTCAGCTGAAATAGCCTGCAGTGCTGCATTTAACCACTGCGCCACCTCGACTCTATGAAATATCAGACTGGTCCTTTGAATTTCTCTGGAGAAAGAGAGATTGAATTCGTCATCCACGAATTCCCTAAAAGTAGCTCCTCATAAGGAGACCATCGTGCCTTGCAAGAGTTGAGTAGATGACATCTTTACTCTCAGAAGTGGTGAAGACAAAAACCAGGCAAACTCATTTTGTAATCATTACTTTTGAATGTTCCGTTTAACCACTTAGTGGATATTAGAGACGTCCAAACAGCAAGCTTAATTTGACGCCTGGTGAGTTTTATGTTCTTGGGATTTAAGAAATCTTAAATAAAGTCTCAGAAATTCACAATTTAAATTTAATTATACAAGCAAATGTCCCATTCAAATGAAGAAGGAAGTGGATTTGGGAATAAAGAAAATCATGTTTTTCATCATATATGTGTAATAAAACAACATTCATTTTCATGAAAAATATGCTGTTATTTATTAGATTTATATGTAATCTTTCTCAAAAAAAGGTGAAATTACTCTAACAAATAGCTAAAAATGATAAATCAGATTAAATCTTTCAGCATTTTATATCATAGGGAAAGAAGGCAAAAGGATAAAATGAAACAAAATGCAATAAAATGTAAAATTGAATTATACAAAGGACTACTTTGAGTTTTATTTTTAAAGGAAGTTCCTTTTCGGAAAATACGTAAGTTAGCTTCATGGAAAGAATGCTGGCCGGGTGAAATATGATGTTGGTGTCACTTTTAATTTTCTCTTTGGAAGAACCTTTGTATATTTTACTTTGATTACCTCTTTCAAATCATTTTTCATTTCCATAGTCTCTGAAGACATTATGTACCTCATATAACCTTGCGTTTAGAGAGAATTGAGGATGCTATCATTCTTCTGACATTACGCAGAGAAACTAAATCGTTTTAGTGAAATCAGTTTTTCTTAAGTTAAAATACCTTCAACCCCAAACACATATGTGTGTGCAGATAAAGAGAAAATATTCCCTAAAGGACTTTGCTATAGTTCTCGTATATGAAGAGAGATGAAATCTTATATCATATGACCGTATTTTCCAAAGATTCCGTATATTTTGCGGTTTCATTTTTAAATTGTCATCTTAATAAAATGTGCGCAGAGGTTGTCTTTTGTTTTGTTTTTGCTTTTAATTTTCCATGTGGCCGTTGCCATTCCAGTCATCTTTGTCATCTTTATTCTTTGCCAGGATATTAATTTTCAGATGGGAAGTAATCCATATTGGCCTGTTAAGCGCCAGGTTATGGCCAAAGCAGAAGAGCAGAATGGAGCAGACAGTGGAGAATATCCAGAGATAGGTCTGGAATGTCTTATTCACTGGGTTTTTGGATGCTAGGGGTCAGGGGTGGGTTGCTGCCGGCATTGCTGCTGGTTCATTTCACTCACATTTCACAAAGTCCCAATTTCCACTAACGGTTCACCTGAACCAGGGCGAACCGGTAGCAACCCACCTCTGCTAGGGGTACCAGTGGGGAGGAGGCAGGTAAGAGGCAAGGCACTTTCTTTTTATGTGTGATGTCTTGTTATTTTTGAACGCCCCCACCCCCTGCAGACATTCTAGCTTCAAATCTTTTTCATTTGATATTTCCTCCATTTTTTTTATGAGGCCCATACAAAAGTTTAATAAGTTTGGTTTGGGACACTTCAGTTTTAAAAAAAAAAGTAGTGATCTGAGATATTATCAAGTGAAATAAACAGGGTAATAAAAGTAGCTAGGGATGCCTCCCCACCCTTCTTTCATATCACCATAAACCAGGAATTGTCCACTGAAGGTGGCAAGGTACAGATTTAGAACTAAAGAACGAAAGAAAGAAAGAAAGAAAGAAAGAAAGAAAGAAAGAAGGAAAGAAAGAAAGAAAGAAAGAAAGGAGAAAACAAGAAGAAAACAAGTAGGGATGTGTATTGTTGTATTTGGAAATGTTCTGGATTTAAGCATCCTGGATTTCCCTCTATTACTACAACCTTAGAAGCAGCATTAGGTAAAGATTCCCCTTGCACATATATGCTAGTCGTTCCTGACTCTAGGGCGTGGTGCTTATCTCTGTTTCAAAGCCAAAGAGACAGCACTGTCTGAAGACCTCTCCGTGATCATGTGGCTGGCATGACTGCACACAGAACACTGTTATCTTCCTACCAATGGTGGTTCCTATTTTTTTACTTGCATTTTTTACATGCATTCAAACTGCTAGGTTGGCAGAAGCTGGGACAAGTAATGAGAGCTCACCCTGTTTATGTGGCACTAAGGATTCGAACTATCAAATTGCTGACCTTTCTGATTGACAAGCTCAGCATCTTAGCACTGAGCTATCGTGTCCCTAATAGCAGCATTAGTGTCTGCCAAATCTATATTTTCTAAAATATAGGGGGAAACTTTTTTTTAATGCCAGGTATTTTCATTTGTGAACAGCTTAAAGATGTTTCTCTGTTATTGCTAAGTTGTTGCTGTTGTTATTATGTGGTTAATCTTTGGTGAGATTCACAGCCTTTGGGGCTGGTTGGTAGCTCAACAGCTCGAGTCCTAACCAAGGACCTAGGAACTGTTAAGGTAACGTCAGAGGATATAAGCTGTTCCAAGTAGGGTGGTTTTTTGTAGAATCAGAATGTTCAAGTCTGATAAATTTAGAATTTCCAAATAGTGAGGTAGCCCTTTAGGTTTTGCTTTAAGGGGTCCAATTACAATCAGGACAACACACAATTTCTTTTTCCACAGTCGCTAACTTCAATTTGCAAGTCCCCGTACTTTGTGATTTTTTCTTGCTGTTTATCTTCAATTCGTGCATCTCCAGGTATTGCAATGTCAATAAACCCTCCTTTTTTTTCATTAGCCTTTGTTCACTGAGATCACAATCTATGTGGTTCACCTTCCAAATCTGATACATTCATTTTTGAAATCCACGTTTTGCTGGGTCAGACTGATAGTAAGCTTTGATAATAGAGATGTTTTCTTCCCTAGTCCAGATTTTTCGCTTTTTCACTTTTTCTTCCAGTAGCCTGTCAGCTCCATGCCCTGGTTGCCTAGCAGAGGGAGCTGAGCTCTGTAGCTCATTTTGCACAGAATGCCCAGGAGCCATAGCATCCAATGGAACCCTTGTTAATACGGGCGATGGTTCAGCTGGCATAAATTTCATTTTTTTTTGTATTCACCATATTTGAATGGGTTGTGGAGCAAATTTTGTCTGGCCCTTCACCTGAGACCTGTCTGATATGGTTGCACCTGTTCAGCATAGTCCTTAGGATCATTAGAGCATGCAAGCCCTTCTAACATGACAAGATAAAGCTCCTCGGAATGGTTATTGTTGTTATTGTTGTTATTATTATTATTATACAATTGTATCACAGCGGCCAGTTGTTTCGCCGGATTTGGCATTGGTTACTAGGGCCTCACCCAGGGGCCTAGGATGTCGTAACGTATTTTCGTAATATGCGTGCAGATCCAAGCAGTGCGGCTTTTTGCATTTGACTGATGGTGATTTTGTCAATTTTTAACTGTTTTAAATGTAATTCCAGTGCTTTTGGAATAGCACCCAATGTGCCGATTACCACTGGAATCACCACTGCTGGTTTGTGCCATAGTCATTGAATTTTGATTTTTAAGTCCTGGTAGTTTGCAATTTTTTCATGTTCCTTCTCGGCGACCCTGCTATCACCTGGTATTGCGATGTCTATGATTGTGACCTTATTTTTGTCAATCAGTGTGATGTCTGGTGTATTATGCGCCAGTATTTTGTCCGTTTGTATACGGAAATCCCACAATAATAATAATAATAATAATAATAATAATTATTATTATTATTATTATTATTATTATTATTATTATTATCATTGACAAATACAGTCCGAGTATTCAGCACCGATATTTCAATGCAGTTTGGCATGGAAAAATGCGCCACTGTATCCATAAAAAGGGGCAAAATCACTGCATCTGAGGGAATTGAAATGCCCAATGGCCAACTAATTAAATGCAAAGAAAATGAAGCCTACAAATACTTAGGCATTCTGCAGTTGGATAACATCAAGCATGGAGAAGTAAAAACTATTGTCAGACGAGAGTACACCAACAGAGTTAGGAAAATTTTGAAATCTAAATTGAATGGTGGAAATACAATCAAGGCCATAAATACCTGGGCAATACCAGTTATAAGATACACAGCTGGCATAGTTAACTGGACACAAGCTGATTTGGACCTTTTGGACCGAAAAACCAGGAAACTAATGACAATGCACTACAGTTTACCTCCATGTGGTGATACTGATAGACTATATCTGCCCCGAAAATCAGGTGGCAGAGGATTATTACAAGTGGAGCAAACAGTTGAAGAAGAAAAACGTGCACTGGCTGATTATTTAAAAGAAAGTCAAGAACATCTATTAATCGAAGTAAAGAACAAAAATCTACTGAAGGCCCAACAGACAAAACAAGAATACAGAAAAGATGTGATAAAATCAAGAATGGAGAGTTGGCAGAACAAAGCACTGCATGGTCAATTTCTGGAAAAAATAAAAGATAAAGTGGACAGGGAACAAACTTGGTTATGGTTAAAAACAGGTACATTAAAGAAAGAAACAGAGTCACTAATCCTGGCTGCGCAAGAACAAGCTATCCGCACAAATGCCATTAAGGCCAAAATCGAAAAATCCTCTGATGATGCCAAATGCAGACTTTGCAAAGAAGCTGACGAAACTGTTGATCACATACTCAGCTGCTGTAAAAAAATCGCGCAGACTGATTATAAATTGCGGCACAATTCAGTAGCACAAATGATCCATTGGAATTTGTGCAAAAATTATAATATTAAAACAGCAACAAACTGGTGGGAACATCAGCCTGAAAAAGTCACAGAAAATCAGATGGTCAAGATCTTGTGGGATTTCCGTATACAAACCGACAAAATACTGGCGCATAATACACCAGACATCACACTGGTTGAGAAAAATAAGGTCACAATCATAGACATCGCAATACCAGGTGATAGCAGGGTCGCCGAGAAGGAACATGAAAAAATCGCAAAATACCAGGACTTAAAAATCGAAATTCAACGACTATGGCACAAATCAGCAGTGGTAATTCCAGTGGTAATTGGCACACTGGGTGCTATTCCAAAAGCACTGGAATTACATTTAAAACAGTTAAAAATTGACAAAATCACCATCAGTCAAATGCAAAAAGCTGCACTGCTTGGATCTGCACGCATATTACGAAAATACGTTACGACGTCCTAGGCCCCTGGGTGGGGCCCGACTAGTAACCAATGCCAAATCCGGCGAAACAACTGGCTGCTGTGATACAATTGTACAACAACAACAACAACAACAACAACAACAACAACAACAACAATAATAATAATAATAATTATTATTATTATTATTATTATTACCCATTAGATGTATATGCCTTACAATTCCCTTGTAACTTGCGGGAACATTATCATGTTATATAGCATATTGTTTTTCTATTACTTTGTTGAGGTTTGTTTTATTGTTGAGCAATATTTGTGAGTGAATTGTGATCTACATACACATAATTAAATAATCTTCTGCAGTGTATTTCCTTCTCTTTCTCTCTCATACACATGTGTGTGATTTGATGTGGGAATGGGAATAGGTCTTTTGCGGAGCCAGATTTTTGAAGGCAGGTGATAGGTCAGAATCAGCTGTATTTAACCAGTTTCCTAGGTTGGGAACATGTGGCATACAATTCAGGAAAGCTAGGATAGAGAAAAAGAGACCTTGAGCCGTTCCACATACATAATCTGCACTCTTCTCCAACCCCTGCAACCTATTCATGCATGCTAAAACAAACATGTGACACTGAAATGTGTTTGTTTCCCCAGTCTATTGGAACACAAGATTCTTGACATGGAAGAAAGGCATAAAGAGGAACTAGATACGTTAAAAGAGGAAAAGGGGGACCTGCAAGTTTTGGTATCTCGTCAAACCTACATTATCCAAGAACTTGAGAGGCAACTAAGTAAAGCAACAACCAATAACAGCATTATGCAGAAGCAACAACTTGAACTCATGGACACAGTCCATAGCCTGGTCAGCATTTGTTCTAAAGATGGAGGTAAGATGGTATTAGTTTGAAAAATAAACAGGGGTAAGATTGATTGAATGTTTTTAGTGCAATGAATGACTTTATTCATTCCAGTATACAACTCCCCAAACTAGTTAGTGGGGGAAAAAAGGAACAAAACACATGCGTTCCTCCATATTTCCATTACTAATACCAATGGTCTGTGAGGATTGATATTGCTGATTGTAGACCAGCTCATTGGAAGAAGGTATATAAGTTCCCCTTGAAGTCTAAGAGTGAAAACATTTTATTTGTTTTTCTTAAGAATATAAAATCATTTGATTTGACTACATTAAAGTGGTGCATTTTGGGATGGAAGGAGTACAAGCCATTACTAATGTGCTTATCAGGAATTGGTCTGGTAGTGTGAAATGAGAACATTGGGTGTCGGGTTCCAAAATCAAGGAAGATACTGAGATCTTCTTAAGCAGATATCTTTGTTGTTTCTCATCTACAGAGATAATTCCCAAATTAAAGCAGACTAGTTTGCACCAAAAACATAAATTATGAGACAGGGGTGGGATTCAATCAGTTTGGAATTCAGTCCAGCTCTGAATCGGTAGCTCCGATGATCAGCTGGAAGTGAACTAGTTCGCTCACACAATCAAGTGGGCCTGCCCACCTGACCCTGCACTTTACGTATCTTTATCTTCTCAGCTGAGTCGCTCAGCAGAGTGAATTGTCACACCTCAGCAATTTTCCTTCCCAAGCAGCAATCCGGAAGGTGAATATTCTCTCAATTGCGCATGTGCGCACTCAGCACATGCTCAGAGTGTGCTCAGTGAACTAGTTGTTAAACCAGTAAGATCCCACCCCTGGTATGAGAACTGTCAGCGAGGAGCAATTTTCTCCTTCTTTCTTTCACATAAACTATCTAAATTGTGTGGCCTCTTGTTGCTCTGGAATGCACTGTCTCCTTCCTGAGAACCTAGAAAACTTTCTTTCATATTGGATGAGGCTTGCTGGTTCTTGAAGAATTGCCTGTAAATTCTGATCATTTTTAGAGGATTTGCATTTGCTAGGGTTGGGTTGAACACTAAGTTTGACTCTTGCCATATTGCAGATGGTACAGATCAGGGGTTGGTTCCGACTTCTGTTATTGCCAGTTCTCTGAGGGATGCACATCAAGCATGTGTGAGCTCTTGATGTACAGTAGTAAAATTTTTGCTTCTGTGCATGCACAGAAGCAAAAAACAAGATGGGCCACCTATGGCGCCGCTGATAGAACCAGTTCAGGCACATGGCTGGCTGAGTTATTACCTACTCAGCCGAACCAGTCCGAACTGGTAGGAACCCACCTCTGGTACAGATCAATTTGTCCTTAGTCTTTTGCTCATCTGTATTCTTATTCTGGTAGTCATTTTGAGAAATCGACAAATCCTGACTACTCAAAGTAGTGTGGGCGACCAGTGGAGGTCCTGATGTTGTCGAAAGAAAAATGGCAGCAACTGTAGCTAGTCGGGCCAATACTGACGTGCCTCCATTCCCTAGCCTGATAAAAATACAAATCTCTTTTATTAAAGTGCTGCACTTCTCCTGAGTCAATTTGGTTAAGTCTGTTGGTATCTCCCAGACCTAATTTCCACTTTTTGTTTTGTATTGTATTTTTAAACTATAGTTAAGTTGGATTGAAAAATATTATCTAACTATCTGATAACCTGGTTTTGCCCGGGTATTTATTAATCCTAATCCTGTATTAGACAGGAAAACCCCTGATTTTGTTGAAAATGTCCCAACCAAATATAATTTCTAATGTTGGATTTCCCCCCTTACCAGTAGGAACCCCCTTGTAGAGTACTGTGAAGCTCTTACCATGGCAACTCCACTGTGCTGTACAGTAGAAGCCATTTACAGCAGTATGGTAGAAGCCATTTTAGGGCACAACAGGCTGTATCTTAACAGAACACAGCCCCCAAGGGATATACATACACACACACACACACACACACACACACACACACATCTTCAATAAACTTGATTGTTCTACATTATTATAATGGATGAAGGAGGCATATACCATTCTGAAGTTGAGAAAATTTAAGAATCTGATTTTTAACTTTTTTATTTTATTTTATTTTGAGAGAAGTTTCAAAAAGTCAAAACCTCCCCTGAAAGAAGAAGAATATTTTTCCTATAATATTAATACTAAACCGATAGTCTATAATAAATAAATTGAGAGAATATTAGTATAAAAATCCTGGGTATAAATTTAAGAACCCGATATTTAACTTTTATTATATATTAAGGTAGCAAAGCCTGGCCATGCAAAAGGCTCAACACAGATGTTCAAATCATCTTAATTTCCTGCCCAAAGTATCCGAGGTGAGCCAGCAGTAATCTTATTTTTCCACATTTCATCACAAGTCTATTTGATCAACGATCAGAACAATAAAAGAAAAAGTGCATTATGGTAATGTAGCATAGACTTTTTAAACTTTGTGTAAAAATTTAATAGCACACTATGAAACAAAACTCACCATGGGCACAATATTTATTCTTTGTTACACAAATCTAAATCTGTAGTAATATATTTAGATACTTTAATAACTGCGACACCGAATTCAGCCCCATTAAATGTGATGTTAGGCTTATGGTCTAATAAGAGAAAAGCAAGATAAAACTTATCTGATTTTCCTATCTTGTATTACAAGGGAGAGATGAGAGATTGAAAAATACTTTGATAATATGTGCAGTGCACAAAACATGTTGGGTGGTTTTTTATCAAGTTTGAATTGTGCTGATAGGTTTTTCTGACAAAGGGGAATTTTACCTAATCTACCACTGAGAACTGCTGTAGGTAAAACATCATGTCTGATTCTAAAAAAAGAATTGCTGCTGAGTAGGGGATATACATGTGGTTGAAAATCTACATGATTTCCACTTAGGGTATTTTAAATGTTCCTTGATATGTTTTAAACTAAGTTCATTCTATAGTTTAGTATCAAATAATCTGGCTTTGGCCATTTGACAGGTTATTTTATATTATAAAGACAATAGTAGGCTAAGAGAGAGGCCGAAAAGGACACATTTTTTGAGGACTAGTAAATTCCAAGAGCTTTGAAACTGATCTGTCATCATTAGAAGGATCAATCCTGCTGGGAGGGTGGGGGGGGGGGGAGAGGATTTGAGCCAAAAATTATATATGAGCAGCCATGCCTTTACCTCTACTTTCAACAATTGTTTTCCTACCTAAGGAAAGCATTTGATACATATTTTTATCCATGGAAAATTGATTGTATAAACCTGGTTTGGACCATTTCTGGAGATTCATAATCAGAAAATTGGCCTAAGTGTATTCCATAAAACGTCTGAATTATAAACTTTGCCTCAAATAACTGAAATGCAGCAAGAATATGTTCCTTGCCTTGCAAGGACATGAAAGATACACTAAATGCTAAGAAACACTTAGCATTTCAAGGCTGATTGTTTCATGTATTCTATATGAATTTTCCAAAAACCAATAGCAGGTAGCACCAACACTAAATATTTCAAACTCTTAATTTGTTCTATTTCACTTCCTGAAATAGTCTGCTTATGTTTTTCAGGCTTTCTAGCAAGCTACTATTAGTTTCATTTTCTGCTATTTAATTGTTTTTTTTCTCTCTAAGTGTTGGGATTGCTCTAAGTCTACTGATATCTCCTGTTGGTGTGCATGTTGTGCTTTTGGGCTATAGAAGATATGTGATCCATCTTTGAAGTCCATAAAAAAAGACACAGAGTCAATTTTTCCAAGAGTCAATTTATGTTGATCTCGTTCATATCTGAGTCATGCTCATTAGCTTCCATTGTCGGATGATAAGTTTTGAAATACTATTGGAAATAAATATCAAATGATTAGATCTATATTCCTTATTCTTATTTTATGCCAATACTCAGACTTTTTGTTGACTTTGACATGTATATATGTTTATATACATGTCAAATATATATGTATATATGTATATATGTATATATGTATATATGTATATATGTATATATGTATATATGTATATATGTATATATGTATATATGTATATATGTATATATGTATATATGTATATATGTATATATGTATATATGTATATATGTATATATGTATATATGTATATATGTATATATGTATATATGTATATATGTATATATGTATATATGTATATATGTATATATCAGTGATAGGTTCTTACCGGTTTGGACAAAGTCAGCCGAACCGGCAGTGATATGGCGGCCTGGGTCGCTGAAACCAGCAGCAACCCAGGCCTGCCCCACCCCTGAACTGGTTCTTGGGGCGGCGCCATAGATGCCACCATCTTTTTTTTGCTTCTGCACATATGTAGAACCATTTTTATTACACCGTGCATGCGCATGCAGTGCGCATGAAGCACGCACATGAGCAAACCAACAGTAGTGCCTGCCAGAACCCACCCCTATATATTCATTCCCCAATTTTCATAAGTAAAATATGTGTTTCAGTTGGATAAACATTACTAATACTGTAACATAATCTACTCAGTAATGTTTGCAGGATTCTATTGCAGTGACTGCCTTGATATAACATCATTGTCTTGCCTCTTTAACTCAAATAGTGACAGTTAAATAATGTATATTATATGCTATACCACATTGTTATATACAGTTTAGGTGTAGCAGAAGGAGAAGCACAGCCTGGGGGTGGACTTAAGAAAGGAATCAAACAGGAGTCATTAAAATCCCACAGTAGTGCAAGTCCATCTGCTCTTGAATTCTATTAACTCTTATCTAGGGCCATTTTTGTGCTGTTAGTTGAATATATTTTTGTGTATAGGAATAAGCAATAAATCAGCTGAACTGGAGCTTAGCACACCATCCTGATTCTCCCCACTTGATATAAGACAACTTCATTCCAAGTCTTTTCTTAGAATTTAATTGATAAGGTGATTCTAAGGAATGATTATAATAATTAGTTGTAGTTGTAGTTGTAGTTGAGTTTATTTATAGGCCGCCCTTTTTCCTGAGGGGACTCAGGGTGGCTAACAACTTGTATAGGAGGGGGAACATACGATGACATATAAACACAATGTATAATTAAAATCGAGCAACATTCATTCAACATTCGGGTGGGGGCGGATTATACTCTTTACCCCCAGGCCTGACAGGATAGCCAGATCTTGAGGGATGTGCGGAAGGTCTGAAGGGTGGTGAGGGTACGAATCTCCACGGGGAGATCGTTCCAGAGGGTCGGAGCTGCTACTGAAAAGGCTCTCCTCCGCGTAGTTGCCAGCCGGCACTGGCTGGCAGATGGCACTCGGAGGAGGCCTAATCTGTGAGATCTAATGGGTCAAGAGGAGGTGATTGGCAGGAGGCGGTCTCTCTTAGGCTTGATCAACGATAATCACCAACCTATCTTCAATAGAAAATGGGAATCATCCACAGAGTAATTAGCAGAATGGCTATTGATATTATTCAAACACACGAAGAGACCAATTTATGAATAATTATTCAATTTATAAATTGATTTATCTTCTTCAGGTTAATTAAATTTCATTCAGCATTTAACAATCCCTACATAATAGTTTTGTTGACTTGGTGGCTTTCCAAATGTGTTTAGGCTGCAGCTTCCAAAATTACCAGCCAATTTTTCCAGCTAAGACTGCTATAGTTCTAGTAAAAATACATCTGAAATTACACTGGAGAGAACTGGTATACTTATGCCTGTTTTTGTTTTTATAGCTCCTCTGATACCCTGCTTTAAACACTCCAAATCACTATGAAATTAAATGGCTGTATCAGTATTGGTGAACTTTTTTGAAATGTGAGGCATGTGTGTGCCAGAAATGAGAAAAGCAGCCATCCAGTGCACATGCATGCACTGGGAAAATGCATGCGCATGGGTCACCTGGGTCATCTGGTTTCTGGCATGCATGCACAAATGAAGATCAGCTGGCCGGTGCATATGCATGCACCAGAAACCAGAAGAGCAGCCACCTAGTGCGCATGCCTGCACTGGGAAGATTATATTCCAGTTTACGATGCATGCATTTGCACCAGCCACCTGGTCTTTCAATTTGTGGTGTGCATGTACATGCAAAGATCAGCTGGATGGTGTTCATGTGTGTGCCACAAACTGGAAGATCTTCCCAGTGCACGCATGAGCATCAGGCAGCTGTTCTTCTGATTTCCAATGTTCCCATGTGAAAACCAGCTGGCTGGTGTGCTGGAACCCCAAAGAACAATGAGCAGCAGCTCATGTGCCAGGAGAGATGTGTCTATGTGACACTTCTGGCTTGTGTGCCATAGGTTCTCCATCACAGGACTATACAAAGCAATTTTGGGCAAAGCATTATGCTGATTATTATAGTACTTTGAGTGTGTGAGTTGGAATTTTATATTTGACCATAGTCTACTGTTCTGACCCCCCTGACTGTGAATACACTAGAATGCAGGCTTGGCTGTTTGCTCAATTACTGAGATAACGAATCATTTGGCTGAGAGCCCAGGCAACTCACATTCAATACAGTAACTGCAGCAATCCAGATAATCCAAACAAAGCAACCCAGAGAGTCCAAACGAACAGACACGGCTAGAATACACAGATAGATTTTATTCACTAATTTGAATGGTTGTTTCCTGCAAATGTCCCCTCCCAACGCCTCACCTATAATCTCTCTTGGGAGGGGCCAAACAACAACTACCTGTGCTTAATCATCTTCTGTGAGTCTGCCTATGGAGTTACTGCTTCCGTTTCTCAGCCTGTCTCAATCTAGCATCAGGGACAAACTGCCTTTGATCCTCCCCACTGCTCCACGTCTCGGGTGCCTCCTGGTGGCCAACCAGCCTCTCTGGTCCCTGCTCCGAGTCTGAACCCTGCCCAGAGTCCTCCACATCTTTCATGGCAGACTCATATGGTTCCTCGCTATCCGAGTCCATCAGCAGCTCAACCGGATCCTGCTGGGCCACAACAGTCTACTAGGAAAACAAATGTGTCATTGGAACACCTTTTGAACCAGAATCATCTGTAGTGGAAGAAATTGAAACAGTGATCTGTAATTTTGTTTGAAGACTTTATATCACTCATGAAAAGCCAAAAGTTCCCAGCTGTGTGAAAAGCTTTTTGTGAAAATAAACTCAAAGCAAAATGCCAATTTTGTGTACAATGGAGGCTAGGAAGGTGAATATTTTGAGATGATTTATCTCAAAAGGTATTTTTCCAGGCTTCAGAAACCTTTACCTAGAGAGCCCTAGGATTGAACTTGGGACCATAAGATTACAAATCACATGCTTTCTCACTGAGATATGTTTTTCCTTCCTGAATGTCCAATTAATGACTACAGTATTTTTTTTCCTGCAAAAAGATATTCAGCATGGAGTCTAAGCCAAAGCTGCCTGTTGACCAGCAGACTTTTTCTTGGGAAATGCCTGCTGATGGCTGGCTGGTTAGGGCACAGCTGTGGAGTATTTGGCAAGCTGCATTGTAGTTCAACCCAGGTGCAGCAGGAGGAAAGAGATTCTTGGCATAGGAAGCCCTTTGACTTGGTTGGGGGAAAAAAGTGGCTCCATCCTGGAGTAATTACAGGTTGGCATTTTGCCAGCCAAGCAAACATCATTCTTTGTTCACATACTCATACACCCGGAGTGTGAAGTGGAGGGAAAGAAAAAGCATCCGATTCCTTTAAGAACATCAATCGCTGGCAGCTCAGTTTCACGCCAGGTTTGGGGGAAGAAAAGGCACCTGTAAGAAAGCTTTTGTTCCACCACACCATGCTGAGAAACTCATTTGATAGAAACACAAAAGGAACAGTGAGACCCTCATCAATTCCCACCCCCCTTTAACCTTTCTTCATAGAGCTGTTATTTAAAAATATCCTAAGAGGTACGATTTGAGCCAGTAAATGCTTTTTTATCCTAGAGAAATATTAACTGTGAAAAAAATGAACTTTGGTTATTTTGTGTGGGTAAAGAAGTTGGCCAAAAGTCATTCGAAAGACAGCAGCTGTAGTAAGGACTGGCATGTTCTTTCCTCATGCTGCAATCCCATGTACATTTCATATTACCTGGCAGCATGATAGAACAGAGTGAATACTGGGTAATGGGTTTCAGCTTCTATTAGACTTGTGTTGAAGAAATAGGAGGGGACATCCCATTGACTTTAGGTATATATTCTAAGGATGATTTTGCTATTGTGCATAGTAAAAAACTATGTTTCTGAACCTCGCTGACTTTAAAATGTGTGGACTTCAACTCCCAGAATTCTCCAGCCAGCATGGGGAATTCTGGGAGTTGAAGCCCACACATTTTAAAGTCATGGAGAAATACTGATAAAGAAAGCTTAGGACTGGTTTATCTTATATACATTAAATTCTACTCTGTGGCATTAGCTGTAGGCAGCCTGTTGTGTAAGAACATTGTTGGCTCTTAGCAGTCCCTTAGGCTGATTTTCTCCTTTTCAGATTTGTTTCATTAAACAAAACTTTTTTATTAAATAAAAATTATATAATAAAAATAATGGTCCACAAAGCTTATTTTTATTTGATTTGTATAGCTGCCCACTTCAAACCAGTAACAAATACCCATTTATATTTTGATTTTGCACAGGTATTAACAAGTGCCACATTGATAAGTAGTAAGAATCTCTATCATCTGAATTAACCATTTAGATTTTTAACTACCATATATAATATCAAAATGAAATATCAAAATAAAGGAAACGTGTAGAACTTACCACAATCTTTTTTACATTGATCCTATATTAATATAGGATTTTTAAAAATGTACAAAACAATCTCCTCCATCAAGGTATAATAGGGTGTCAGAGAAAGCACTATGAAAAAAAATGTGCATTTTCAACTTTCCCCCATATAAAGATGAAAGAGTATGTGTAAGCAATGTAAATGCAATTGTGTTAATATATTTAGGTTTCTTGATCTAGTTATCTATTGCATTGCAGTCACTGAGAGTTTCAGGTTAATTTAGGTTCTTATATAACTTGAAGGGCAGGTTCTGCAAGTACTAACTGAGTTTACCCAGAATGTTTTTTGACATGTATAAACTATAAAAAGCACTTAAGAAACTTTGATTCATAATCAGTTAGAAGAAGGATATCATTGAATAAGTCCAAGATTTATGGGTTATACCAATTTCATCATTAGTGTATATGTTTACTTAGAAGTAAGTTCACTGAATTAATTAACTTAATTACTTAGAAGTAAGTTCACTGAATTAATTTTCAAGGTGTAGGTTTTCTGGCCCTATTCCCTCATAGGATGACTAGTCCAGTATCTTCAGCCTGTGATGACGGGGTGCACAAGTGACCTCCCACACATTTGGAAGTAGCCCCAGGGTTTCTCCAAAGGTTGACTCCAACTTCTTCCAGTGTAACATGAAATTTAATAGGTAGAAGGTAGAAAATGTGAAATACATGTTAAATCATCAGATAAATTGTGTACAGTATGCAGCTCATTAACTTTGAAGTATGGCCTCTAGTATTTCACTTGAAGGCCTAAAACCATTCTCAGTTTAAAAAGCTCACACACTCCAAGTTTAGTTTAAGTTTAACTTTAAGACAATTAACAGGCGAGTCACATTTTTGAGTTGCTCCCGCTTCCATGCCTGTCATGTAGAAATGGAATTGAGAAGCTTCTGTTCAGACTATGCTATTGATTTCTGCATCAGCTTGCTGTTGATGTCTAGATGCCTGCCAGGAAAAGTAAACTGGCTAACCTTGTCACTGGAAGAAATGCCACAATTGGTTGAAGATTTGCTGTGGGTTATTACTGCAGATGTCAATATCATATTCATTTTCTGTTTTGCAGTTTTGCTAAAGAATGTAAAAAAGGAAGAAGAGAAGCCATTCAGAGACTGCGCAGATGCATACCAAGCTGGTTTTAATAAAAGCGGTGTCTACACAATTTATGTTACTAACATATCAGAACCTAAAAAGGTAAAGAAAAGTATGTGTTTCTTTCTAAACATTTAATCCATTCAAATGCATGTTGTGCAAAAAGTCAGGCAACTAGAATTGGCCTTTGGTAAATGCCACTCTGCTTTTCATTCCTGCTGCTGCTGCAGGAAATACGCAGGAATGACTTTCTCAGTAGTTCCTTTTTTGCACCATGTCTTGGGAGACCTGGAAAAATTGCAGGGGAAGAACAGGTGGGTAGAACTGAATGGGTCTTGTATCTCTTATGGAAAAAGACTTGAAGATGATTCAAAAGTCACACGTATGGTTGCTGCAGTATAGAAAACTTCAGACCACCATCAGTCCTTTTATGGGCACCCAAAAGTGAAAGACTTTTTTGTCAGAGTTTTGGCAGTGTGACTAGTATTATGAGATAAACCTAGGAGCAAAACACAGCACACAACACACAGAGCCTTTATACAATTAATAGTGGTTTGTATATATATAGAACTATATGCAGACATTAACACAGCAGATAAAACCCCTTACCATTCAGCTACGGACACAAGGAGAGAAAATGAGACACATGATGAGAGAGAAAGACCCTCTAATGGCCACATACCTTATTTTTCGGAGTATAAGACGCATCGGAGTATAAGACGCCCCAAGGTTATGAAGAGGCAAATTTTTAAAAAAAGTTTTTGCACTCTTTAGACCTCCCAAAACAGCCCATTTTTTCATGAAAATGGGCCTGTTTTTTCCCCCCCAAAAAGGGCATGAATAGCTTTAAGGAGGCTTGTAGAGTGCTCCTCCTTGTAGAGTGGGGGTAGGGGGAAAATGAGCAAAAAACGGTCCATTTTTCATTTAAAAAAGGCATGCAAAGCTTTTAGGAGACTTATAAGCCCATTTTCAGTCCGTTTTAGGAGGCCTGGGCCCACTTTCAGTCCATTTCTGCCCTCCCCAGCCCCCAGGAGCACTCTGAAAGCCTCCTAAAGGCTATGCATGGTCATTTTGGTGAAGGGGGTGGGGTTTTGGGAGGCAAAAAAATGCTGTATAAGATGCACCCAGATTTTCAGCTGCTTTTTTGAGGGGAAAAGATGTGTCTTATACTCCAAAAAATACGGTATATATAGACACCTCTTAAAGAAGTAAATGACTTGTGTGAACCTGATCAGAGTCTTAAAGAGGCTATGCCTGTATTGCTGAATCGCCCTCATTGCATCACCTTACAAATGACAGCTTACAACCTTACATCAGCTGGCAGCTATTAAATCCTCAGTACCTGACAGGTTTTTTTTTAAGATTTGTATTTAGGAGTTTAAAAATCAAGACTTAAGAGTTAAGCTACAAAGTTCCAAAGATCCTAAAGGTACCCATTTCCCCCCCCTTAAACTCCCAAAATGTCAGATGAGTTGCAGAAGTACAGAGAGTCTGGGTTGAGAAAATTTAGCTTTTCACTCTGTCTCAAGTCTTGAGGATAAATTTGGCCTTGTATTCCACCTATTCATCCTTTTGGCGGCAAAGAATCCTCAAGTACATTTATGATAGGCCTTTTTAAAGCCCTTGTTTACATTAATCAAATGCTATAGTGGAGAGAAAAAACCATGTTTGCTATAAGGCTGGGCACATTAGAGTTCAGTTATGTACTTTGTTTCCTATACAGAAAAGTTTTCTATGTAAGAAAAAGCAAACAAACCATAAAGTGAGCTAAAAGAAACTCTCTGGAGAGTAGGATAAAGAATGATTTCTTCCAGACTTATTATTCTTTACTACTCCAGCAATCCAACCAATATTCATTGGATTGCAGTCTTACCATGATGTTTAAGTGAAGCGTGTAGAGCAACCACTCATATAAAAACACTAAAATATTCGGTATAATTTTATCTTCAATAAACACAAGAAGTTCTCTGTTTTAAAGGACTAGTGCAAACTTCTCTATCAATTCAGGGAGCCACAATACATCTATCACATCTATCAGAGTTTGTTGCAGAAAAATCAAATCCATAAAGCACACACAGATAACTGATTCAACTGGATTCATTAACTCCTTTATATACATAATAACAGATGAATAAATATACAATATGAATAGTAGATTCTGTCAACATGGTAGAAGTTACAAGCAGGACACAAGCAACAGGACAACAGAGAGGAGTTTTCAGTTCAGAGCAGACAGAGTAGTTTCAGTTTTGATCCTCAGCACAGACTCAGATCTGTTTAACCTCCCATTGGCTGACTTAGTTGTTATGCCTATTCATCGGCTGACCTTGTTACCATGTCTCTCCCATTCATGAATATTCTAACAACATCAGAGCCCCCTGGGTAGTACTGGTTCAAGTTGTTCTCTGCAGGGCTTCCACTTCTTCACAAATGAAATACTTCAAGTCTTAGGTGAAGAGGAACACCACATCTCATTACTATTCAATAAAACTGTTCCTTTTTCAGTTTCTGGGCAGGGGTGTCAAACTCACGATGTCATGATGTCATCACATGACATATCACAACTTTTTTCCTGCTTTGCTAAACTGGGGGTGGGGTTGTCAGCGCGTGATGGATCTGGCCCATGGGTTGCAAGTTTGACACCCCTCTTTTGGGACAATTTTTTTTGAAGGAACTCCTGAAACAGGGTTGGGTTTCAACCGGTTCGTGGTGGTCCCTGCGAACCGGTTGGTCAGCGAACCCGGAAGTAAGTAACTTCCGGGAAGGCGAAGGGCCCGCCCACCTGCCCGCACTTCTTACTGGTCTTTAAAGGCTTCTGCGCTTCCACGCAGGCGCATGGCAATATAGCACCTGTGTGATTCTCCGCGAACAACTGGAGCATTACGCAGGTGCTAAGATGCATGCGTGAACTGCGCGCGTGCACGCGGATGCCGCCGGCCCCATTCCAGCCGAACTGGTTGGAACGGGATAAGCAACCCACCACTGTCCTGAAACCTCACTTTTAAGGAATCAACTTCTTAATGCAGCTGCAATCTCCCCCCAAAAAAGTTGGCAAAGACGTTTGAAAACAAGAGGAGCTGCTTTAATGAAAGCCTGCTTCTTTTGAACACGCAGACATCTGTGATGCATAAATGAAAGGAGCGAGTTTCCATCCACTCCCTTACCAATTTTGAACTCCCCTGTATATGTCCCTGGTCTTGTGACCTTCCTCCCACAGTGCCCAAAGTCCTGCCTCCACATTTATAAGCATGTCCAGTTGAAAGAGTCAACCCGTTGTCAAAAACAGAAAAGCAGAACAATGTGAAATTCTGCCTCTTTCCTTATGTGTCTCGATGTGTGTGTTCAGATTTCAACCTCAAAACATGCTAAAAGGTGTTTAATGGCTGACTGCCCTGACCTTGTCTGGGACGGGAGCCAGTTAAGGACATTTGTTGGCTTGAATGATGGAAAGCTAATGTTTATAATTGCCCTGCCACTCCTGTTACTGTGGCAGGTGTTGCTATCCAATTCATTGCTATGGGGATGAGCAGACCACACAATGAATAATTTAGTGGTGTAAATCTCACTGTCATTGTGCGTTTTTTTCTTTCTTTGTAATACCTTTAGTACTCAAAATTCAAAAACTTTAAACTTATGTAGGAAAGGATTTTTTAAAAAAAAAAGTTAGTTCTGTACACCTTCTATTCCACGTTCCCATCCCAGCTTGTCATTCAAAAGACAAGTACACAAAATGCAATGCATATTTCCCTTCTTACGTCATCAAAACATATACTTTTTACATAAAGTATAAAGATTGGATATTTGAAAAAAAAACATGTTTAAAAAACAGACATTTGTGTTCTGTTGAAGCTTGATAATGTTTGAAAATTACTTGAAAATGCCTGCTCTAAATCCAAGACCAATGAAGCCCCAGGCAGTAGATAAATGTTTGAACTCAAATGCCATAATGGAAGGAAGCCCTGAGCCAAATTGTTTGTCCCCTTGGATTTTTGTCCTTTCTTTCCGAAATAAAGTTCACAGTTTTGGAGCACTGTAGAAAAAACAATCAGCAGTCTTTGGCTGTATGTGCAAGTATCAAGGACACAGAATAGAATCAAAGTCATGTAATGGAAACAACTAAGCAACCGTGGTATGAACCATTCATCTTCCGGCAAAAGGCATCAGATGGATTCAGCAAAAGATATAATAGCTTGGTTTGAAGAAACCCATTCAAAAGAACTGGGTAATGACAACACTTACACTACCAGCAAATGCATAAATTTGGTTCCCTTTTATGATCCTGCATGAGAATAGATAATACTGACTTTTAATGAATTGATATGAGCTTTTAAACCTATTGTTTGGCCCAACAACAGAGTATAATCTTTTCTTACATGATCACAATGAGAGCACTCTGGCACACTTTCAGCTCGATTATAAGCATTCAAATACATGCATTTGAAAGGAGCATTTACAATTTAACCGAACCATTTATTTGGAAAATACACAGCAGAAACTGAAGCTTCATAGAACAGCAGGGGGTTGGAGGTGTTGACCATGGTAGTGATGGTACTTAATACATATTTTTATATATTAATCAATGTACTCTAAGGAATGCAACTTGGTCAGTTTTATATTTTGGAAGAGCCATTGAATAGGAATCAACATGAACCAAACACTGTTGCCAAACCCGGCATTTAATAATTTAATGATAATCTTCTAAGGCAGTGATGCTGAACCTTTTTGTTGTTGAGTGCCAAAAATGCAAGGTTGTGTGCACAATAGCACACACGCATGCCCACACCCATAATGCAAAGCACGCCCCCACATGTGCATGCATGCAGAACCTCCCCCATGCTCCCCACATGCACCCCACGCTGCTCACCTCCAAGCTGAGCTTGGCATTTACTCCAGGGGGCTGGGGGAGGCCATTTTCACCCTCCCCAGGCTCCACGAAAGCCTCCAGAAATGAACTTCTGGTGGGTATTTTTTCCCACCCCAGGCTCCAGAGGACTTCTTGAAGCCTAGGGAGGGCAAAAACACCTCCCCTGACCCTCTGGAAGGCCGAAAATCAGCTGGCCGGCACACACATATGTGCTGGAGCTGATGGCTTGCATGCTGACAGATATGAACCACCTGTGACCTGTGGCATGCATGCCATAGGTTTCCCATCATGGTTCTGAGGCAATGACACTGTAGAATGTGCTTATAATAAAACAATTGTGAAGGAAACAAAACATGCATAACCTAGCTAGAGCCTTGTAATTAAGGAAGGATCACAGAGCACCAATTAAAATGGAAAAAAGTATATACCACAAATAAAACATAGAAGGGACATATCAAATCCATGGGATTTAGAGACAATCAAATTAGGTTACTGTACAAAACACACTACATGAATCATTTTTTCCCTGTACATGTAAAGCAGTTAAGTATTTTTAGTTATCGGCAAGATTTTTGTGACACCACAGTGATAAGACTTTATATGGCTTCTAAAAATATGAAATCACAAACTATCATTAAAATAAAAAGATAAAGTAAATAAATAGTAATAAATAATTGGTAGTAATACATGGCAACAGCAACTTCCCCATGAATTATAATCCCAAAACTATTCAAAAGGATTGTTTCCTGAATGCTAACACTGAAATGAACATATTTAGATCAGTGGGACAAATGGAGGCAAAGAAGGTGGATTTTTGGGTTCTTCCCCTGCCTTAGCTTCATGAGGAACAAGGATACACAATGTGGCTTCACACTGGAATGTATAGGATGGGTAGAGTCTACCTAGAACAGGAGGTCTCAAAGATAACTAGGATTCAAGCCATGAAGGACTGTACAATTAATAAACATACTTTGGAAATATATTCAAAATATATGGATAATGACTGCAGAATTACAAGAAGTAATGTGACTGCTGAATTGACTAACTTGTCAGCAGATAGGCCATAGTATTCTTCATTAAATGAAGTTCTGAATATTCAAAGGCAGCCCAGGTAGAGCATCTTCAGATATCCACCATGAAATGGCAAGGCTGTTCTGGCCCAGCTCCCAAAACAATGCAAACCCTCTGAAGTTAACTCAAAGATTCCTTTAATTAGGAGTGCCGGCAGCCCCGGAAAAAAGTCTTGCTCTCATTGCAGGCTATCAAGTCTATCCATCCAGAAGATGAATAGTTGTCTGCCACATCTATTCATCTCCGCCCCCTGCCTTTTATCCTCGGAGTTAGGGTGGGGCTTCACTAGCAGCAGTGGCTCTTCCTTCCCAAGGATTGGCCCACAGATTTCCACTGCTCTCCTCTACTCTAACTTCTGCGCATCTACATGTCAGGCATTGGACGCAGATGTTCCTCTTCTTCCTCATCAGCTTCCTCCAGACCTGAGGGCTGCTGACTCTCCATCTGAAGGCTGATGGATGGCCCAGGCTCCCCCCTCTCTTTCTTCCCCAGCTCCACTCTCTCTTCTCCCTCGGAGCTCTCAAGTTGTCTTGATGCTGACCCTGACTCCCATGCTCCTTCTCCTCCTCTGATTCAGCTGCTGGAGGAGCCAGCAGCTGACAGAACACAACAAAGGCATTGAGAGAGTATAACTAGAGCATCTACCTAGTATTGTACTTCAGTCACAGCTGGCCGATGTTTCCTGTGATCCCTAGTTTTGAGGAAGTAATTTCAGGACCCACTGTTTTGCCCTTCTATTTAACAAGTACATGAGCCAACTGGGTGAGGTTTGGGATTGGGTACACTATATTGCCAAAAGTATTCGCTTACCTGCCTTTACTTGCATATGAAGTTACTGTAAGTGACATCCCATTCCTAATCCATAAGGTTCAATATGACATCAGTCCACCCTTTGCAGCTATAACAGCTTCAACTCTTCTGGGAAGGCTGTCCACAAAGCTCAGGAGTGTGTTTATGGGAATTTTTGACCATTCTTCCAGAAGCGCATTTGTGAGGTCATACACTGATGTTGGACAAGTTTATGTGGCCTACTACTTTGTGGCTGAGTTGCTGTTATTCCCAAACACTTCCACGTTCTTATAATACAGCTGACAGTTGACTGTGGAATGATTAGGAGCAAGGAAATTTCACGATTAGATTAGTTGCACAGGTGGCATCCTATCTCAGTTCCACGCTGGAATTCACTGAGCTCCTGAAAGTGACCCATTCTTTCACAAATGTTTGTAAAAACAGTCTGCATGCCTAGGTACTTGATTTTATACACCTGTGGCCATGGAAGTGATTGGAACACCTGATTCTGATTACTTGGATGGGTGAGTGAATACTTTTGGCAATATAGTGTATCATCCATTAGCAGACGATCCATTATCCTTCAGGTATCATCCATATGCAAATAATACCCAATAGTATATCATAACCCCAAACCAATCAGGGTTCAAGGTACTGAGGTTTTGTGCAAGTATCTGAAGACTGTGGGGCCGTGAATTGGGAGGAAGAATTTCAAGCTCAGCCTTGACCAGAACTTTTCCAGGATCAGGGTTTCTTATTTTTGGTTATGAATGATGTTGCAGCAGTGGTGAAATTCAATTTTTATTTACTACCAGTTCTGTGGGCATGGCAGGGGAAGGATATTGCAAAATCTTCATTCCAACACCACTCTGGGGCCAGCCAGAGGTGGCATTTGCCAGTTTTCTAAACTACTCAAAATTTGCACTACCAGTTCTCCTGAACCTGTCAGAACTGGCTGAATTTCACCCCTGGGTTGCTGTTGTTGTTTTGGAGGTGCCACACAATTTGGGAGTCTTCCTGGACCATCAGCAAGCTACAGCTATGGCTAAGAAGGCATTGCAATAAAAGATCTTGCATAAAGATATTCTTAGCCTTACTTGAACCAGTGAACCCTTCAGATAGTTTCTCCTTTAATCTCCTATAAAAGGGACTGAAAATAATTCAGAATGCAGTGACACAGGAGTTCCCTTCTGTGGGAACAAAACAAAACAGTGACTTGTTAATTTTATAAGTGCTAGTGGCAATCTGAACATAAAGCAACTTTGGTATTCATTGAACTTAGATGCAATAGATTTTCAAATATTTAAATAGTTCACAGAATTAACCTATGAATTTCATTACTGCATAAAATTTGATGGACTATAATAATTACAAAAACTAAGTGAATTATTCTGTTTTGTTGAAAGATACAAGCTTAAAGTCCAACTTCTTTTTTTTTTTTAGAGTTGAGAAGTGAGGGACAGGAGTTACGTATATATTACCATCTTATTTACCTTAATAGTAACTCTCTCTCTGAGGAATAACTCTTACTGACAGTAGGAAAGTGAGCAGGCTGGCTCAAGACAAGTTAGTGTAGAGATGTTTATACATTTATGTTCTTATGTCTAGGTTTTTTGCAACATGGAGACTGCAGGAGGAGGTTGGACAGTAATACAACACCGAGAAGATGGGAGCCTAGATTTCCAAAAAAGTTGGAAAGAATACAAAATGGTAAGATGGAGACATTGTTTTATCATTATTCTTAATTTGAAGCAAAGCTGAACACTGTGTCAATAGCTTGTGCTGGGAACATGGCCATTAAACAATAAACCAGAAGTAACCATGCGGTTCAAGCTTATTATAGCCACCAAGACTCCTTTCTTGATTTGTTTTAATATGAATCATACTTCAGAAAGTTGCTTCATTTAGAAACTTTCTTCCATTCTTCCCCTGTGGGTTTAGAGATGTATCTATTGCCTTTGTCCATCGTTTCCATTCTTCTTTTCCAGAGAATGTGTCACACTGAGTAATAACAAAAATGTTAACATTGGTTGAGGTCCAAATTCCCCTATGAGAAAATAGAAAATCCTTCCACCCAGGAATTGCAGGCCTTTATGCTTCACAGGAAGCCATCTATAGATCTCTTTGTCTCTGTGAGGATATGGGGAAAGGCAATCATTTCCTTAAAATTTCTTATTAATAACTGAAATAAACTTCCATGCCATTTTGAATCCTGGTGAATTGAGAAATGATGGCTGTACTTTGCACCATCATTTGATTGAATAGGGTTAGGAATAAAAGCAAATTAAATTAATGTATGTAAGATAAAGGGAAATTGGAATCCTCTGGGGTATATATATTTATCCTACTAACAGTAGTCGGGCAGAACTGATATGTGTCTTCTGGAGATGATATATGAGGGTCATGGCCCAAGTGGAGTTCTGAAATTATTTAGGTTCAGGGCAAGGTTTAGGTTCAAAAAAAGAAGAGTTGAGATTCAAACTAGCACCCTGGACAGTTCCAAATGGAACTCAAGGTGGAGACTAGATCATAGCTGGCTTAACTTCAGATGTAAGTTTATCAGAGTTAATGTTTAACCATGGCTACTATTCCATTTTAGCTAGAAGTTGAAGGTATCACTTCTGTTTTAGCAATCAATATCTCCAACAACATTGTTCCGGCCGTCAATTCTACACTGAAATTCTGTGACACTCTGTAGCACCAATTGTTTTATATAATCTCGTGGATCTCTCATGGTATTTCTAGAAAACCTCTCCAGCAATATAAGAGGGAAATTATTAAGTAGATGTAATAAAAAATAGTCTTGTTTCTGCTTTATTTATTGTTTTATCAGAGCTCCAGTTGCTATTTGAAATCTGAATCCCAGCATAACATGAAAAAGCAATTTGTAGCTCTTAGCCTTACAAAAAGTTGTATTCTGAAGGTGGCAGCTGAAAGGCCTCAGATCCAGGTGATGGTGACCCAATAGACTTGTAATATGGCAGTTTTATGGCGAAATAAGTAAACTTGGGTTGGTGTTTGGGTAATTCCTTATCATGTTTTATTGTTCTGAATCTATGGTTTGAACTATAGATGTAATGAATAATATTATTTCTTTGTGTAACATGGGACAATATTTCATCTCCTCTGCTCTTGGGTCCTCATCAATGTAATGCAAAAATAGTGACACTCAATTTCCCAGAGATACTCTTCTGACAAGTGACGAGGATAAACCATGAAAGTTCACCATATCTCATCATAATCTTCAAGCTGAGAAGAGCTATGAGGAGATAGAGCTATATTGCTGCTCTTGGGATCATTGGAGCCACTCTCCCAGTTTAGGAGCCCCACTTCTGAGTGCTACTACCACTGCTGGAACTACTTTGGTCTTTACTTTCTACATCATCTTGAGTTGTTCCTTAACAGTATCAGACCACAGCACTTCTCCAGGTTCTCATACTGCTTGTTCCTGAAGTTCCTGTCTCTGCTACATCTACCACCACCACTGTCTTCTAATCTTTGTCTACTATGACAATATTAGTTGATAGACCAGTACTTGCCTGTCCATCTGAATCTGGAGTTGCATAGGATCTTAACCCTGTTATTATCCATGATTTACTCTTCTATCTGGACTTGGGAGTGTATGGTTTAGTTTAGTTTAGTTTAGTTTAGTTTAGTTTATTAAACTTGTATGCCTCCCTATTCCCGGAGGGACTCAGGGCGGCTAACAAACCAATACAAACAAGACAAAACAAAATACAAAAAACAGATTAAAAATTCATCAACAACCGCAACAATTCGAGTGGGGTTGGGAACTCATCAGCCCCAGGCCTGCTGGAACAGCCAGATCTTTGCGGAAAGCCTGAAGGGTGGTGAGGGTCCGAATCTCCACGGGGAGATCGTTCCAAAGGGCCGGAGCAGCCACAGAGAAGACCCTCCCCCATAAACTATGCATATGTTCCGGAACACAATGCCAACTACTTGGTTTTATGGTTTTAGTATATTCTGTTCTGTATCTTATATCCTGCCAGTATATGTTGGATTGTCTTCCTTTTTACTATGTTGAAGTAAGGGGTAACTAGCTATATCCCAATTAGTGTGGATGCAGGTCTTCATACATAATCTCTCATTAGCATTCTAATCACTATGATATTTAGTCCTCTAGACATATATAAAATCTCTCTGACAAATTTTGTCAGGTCTGGTCCTGAGGCACAGATATTGAACATCCAATCCAAGAAATAAATATGCAGGCAGTGGTCAATTTAGGACCATAATTGAGACCAGAATTATGGTTGTAAATCATTCTGGCCATTAAGCATGTGTTCATGTAACCAACCTGACTTCATAATAATTTTTGTGGTTGTTGGTAACTGAATGCCATGATCATTAAGCAAACTATCTATCAAGGTTCCAAGTAACACCCCTAGCAAAAGAAGACTCCTAGGCTTGAGGTTCCTCAAAGTTCCAATTTATTACAAATGCCATATTGGCACATCTGGGAAAACCCATATCTGAATGTTTCCAGGTTTTCCCCACCCAAACAAAAGTTCAAATCCCTGCCCAGCACCCACATGTCCATCCCATGGCCCAATCAGGCACTGTCCCAACTGGAGATGCCTCCCAGTTATGCCACTCCAGGTGCAGGGCAAGATGTCCTTGACTCTCTGAGAAAGGAGTGTTATTTTGACTATATCTATTCCACTCTATATAATCCCCCTCCCAATTTCCCACAGCATTAAATGTGGCAGATCTGAAGGCCCAATGCAAAAGATGGTTTCCTGGCCTGACACTATCTACAATGGAAGGGTTTTTTGTTTTTGTTTTTTTGCTGGGAACTGGTAAATGCAAGCCAATTGCCTAGTACACAAAACATTATTGTGTTAACATGGGGGTAGGAAACCATCATACCTTGGAATCTGGATCATATGTACCTTTTGTGGGAGGTCTGTTGTAACTTTGGATGATCTTGTAAGTCAAGAACTACCTGTGTGCATATCACAGCAGGTGGAAGCCAATCTTGCTTCATCCCAGAAAGTCTCAGCAGATTGGAGTGATCAGTACTTGGACATGAGACAACCAGGAAAATGGTCTCAGCTGGCTAGATTAAAGCATAAAAAACCAAAATCCCCACAAATCAATGGCAAACTGCTTTCATATTGCTGCCAAGACAATGATATGGATATGTCTCTGTAATTGCCTGTAGCTGAGCTCAAAGCAAGTCAGTCTCTGTGTTTAACATCATCATGTAAGCTGAGATGTCTTCTGAAATCCTTCCCATATGAACATTTGATTGAAGTATCCCGATTGTAGTACTTCCATAACTGCATCAGAATCAACAACAGTTGAGAGCAGCTGCTAACCTGGGACTCTTATCTCTAATATGAACAAAGTAACTGGTCTCATTATATAGTAGCTGGCAGCACCTGTGCATCTATATCACACTCAGAATTTAAGCAGGAATCCAATCACAAATAGTATCGGACACCCAAGAGAAAATCTTACTGTTTATTTATTTATTTATTAATCCAATTTATATAGCTGTCCATCTCACCCAAGGCAATTCTGGGAGGTGCACAATTATAGATAAAATGTGAGGATATAAAAATAGCAAATGCAAATAAAAAAGACCATAATTATATCCAAAAAAATGGAAATCAAATAATTGAAGGAAATAGAAATATCCCCCTCAACAATGGAGGTATCTAAGTGTCAGCGTTCCAAATATCATGTAGAATTAAATCAGAGTACAAGGCAAAATGATCCTTAAAGTTCCAATTTAATAAAGCAGACATATTAGCACATCTGTGTTAATTCCAATTCTGGAAATTACTTCAGAATTCCACCCAGTTAAAAGTTCATGATCTTGTCCCCACACCAACAATCCATCACATGGTCCAATCTTCTTCTTCCACGCTGGCATCTCCACCCAGCTGCTTCTGGTCAGGTGTAAAAGTGCGGAGACAAAAGATGACCTTGGTCTTCTAGAAAAGAATGACAATAACACATTCCACAATCCTACTCCTTTCTATTTCCCCCTCCCATCAACTATACTAATGAAACAGCATAATGAAAAAAGAGAAAGTGTGGCAGGCCAAAATGCTAAAAGGAATATAATTGCAGGCCTGACACTAGGTAGGTCTCAGGTTCCATAATTTGCACTGGAATCTTCTCAATAATTGTAATTCTCCATGCAATTTGCCCAGCATGCATAGTCCCAGCAAAGGGTTGTCTGTACTATATTGCAGTTTGGTGTCATTTCCACCAGCATGTGGCTTTTCTGGCTGCTATTCCCTAATAAAAAGATATTCATAGGCTATAATAAAAAAAGTCAAGATGGAGGCCTCAGTGTTACATTTGAAGCTCTCATGGTTTTTAGACATTCACAATGAAATTTAAAAAGAAGCAAGCAGAACTTTGATTGGATATTGTGACCATTACCTTAATATTTTGGACAACCATAGGTAAAGTTTCCCCTGCACATGCGTGCTAGCCATTTCTGGCTCAAGGGGCTCATCTCCATTTCTAAGCCAAAGAGCCACTGTCCAAAGACATCTCCATGCTCATGTGGCTGGCATGACTAAATGCTGAAAGAGCACGGAGCACTGTTACCTTCCCACCAATGTGATCCCTATTTTTCTACTTGCATTTTTACGTGCTTTCAACCTGCTAGGTTGGCAGAAGCTGGGACAAATAACAGGAGTTCATTCTATTACATGGTTCTAGGGATTCAAACTGTTGAACTGCTGACCTTCTGATCGACAAACTCAGCATCTTAGCCAGTGAGCCCTGGGACAGTCATACACACATTCAATTATTTTCTCCTTATAAAATGTGCTTTTCTCTTTTGTTAGTTTGCGTGCTCTACTGTACCACATATGTTTTCCAGGAACAAATTGCAACTTAAAAGCTACAAATAAATGGCATTCATTCATTCATTCATTCATTCATTCATTCATTCATTCATTCATTCATTCATTCATTCATTCGTTTTTGTGTAAGTTTATACAACTTTAAGTTTAATGCAAAGCTGCATTAAAATGCACACGGAACAAATCCTTTTCAGAAAGGATTTATCATAAATTTATCAGAGTGCTTACATTTCTGATAAGTTTACATTTATCAGAAATGTAAGCACTCTAGTTCCTTTCTACCTATCTCTTGCAGGGAACCTAAAGTCACCATGTACATTTGTGTTTAATTACTTTATAGTTTGCTGTCTGCTACTGCATTTAAAGTTAAATATCCTTCCTTAGCCTGAGCTTGTTCTGCTTAGAGCACCTAGTCCTATCTAGAATCCTATTCTCCCTCTTTAAATGTTGCTTGATAACATCTGTTTTGGGAATTGTGTTGACATGTGGTTATATATCTTTTGATTGCCTGCCCTTCGGCATTTTAACTGGACCACAGAAATGTGTTTTAAATTGCCCCACATGATGGCCTCCCTTAATCAGAAAGGAGAAAAGAGTTGTACTCTGCAAAAAAAAAAGTTAGCTGATTAATATAGCTATCCCTTTGCCATTACATTTGATATAAACTTTGTTAGATTACTGATGAAATACAAGGATCAGCTTACTACATTTAACTAGATCCAGGTCACAAGGCACCCCAAATCTGCCTCAAAACTTTATATTTGTGTACAGAACAAGAATAAATTTGTAGGTGTGTATCATTCTTTATTACTGATGCAGCTATTATATTGCCAGAAAAGCTGGGACCTCTAAGAATTTGATGGTTTATGAGACATTTATCACTCTGTTTAAATTCTCATTGGACAAGAATCCTGTTTCCAAGGATATCTGCAAGAAGGGTGAAGTAGTGGTGCAGTGGTGGGTCCTGGATCCCATTGCAACTGGTATGCTGCGATGGAGCCCAGCGTCCACCACGTAAACATGCACAGCACGCATGCAGCATGTGCATGCATACTTACCGCCCACCATGCTCCAGCTGCTCGGTGGAGTGTTGTGCAGGCGCCGTACGCTTCGTGCACGAAATCCCTGATCGGCTCAAATAGCGGTAAGGACAGCGGGTGGGTGGGCAGGCACCGGTACGTCATATCTCACCACTGTAGTGGTGTCAAAAGAATCAAAATGGTAGGTTTAACACTGTGATCAAAGCCCTGCCCCCTTTTCTTTATATAATTACAACTTTTTTGTTATAACTTTTAAAGAGGAAGATAAAAATGACTGCAAACTCATATGAAGTAAGGAAGAAAAAAAATAGTTAAAAGCAAAAAAGTATAAGGAAAAATTGAATAAAAATAGAAAAGAAAGAAAAATTATATGTTGTTCACAGCAGTTGTTACCCACAAATATATGTTACCTCTCTCTCTAAAGTTGCATCATATTACTCTTATTTCTGTAGTCTATTCTGTCTAATTATCACGTTCCCTTTTTTATGTTTATACAAAAAGTCCATAAGAGGCTTTCTCTCATCTATAAATGTAAGTGAAGCTCCTCCCCTTTCTTACATGGCACAAAAGAGGTGTGGCCTTTGTGGAAAATCATGTGGTCACAGCTGCCATTTTGACATTTTTATTCTTACTTCCCACAAGGTAGATTGGATTGAGACAGAATGATATCCCCAAAGTGAGCTCCAGGTCAAGTGAGAACTTAGGCTCCCAAACTCCTCATCCAGCACCCTGAAAATTATATCTTCTATGTAATATATAACAAAAGAAAAAGAAGTTACTCAATACATAGGAAGTTATGTTAATGTCAAATAACAGAATATAATATTAATTAGATACGCATGAGTTCAAATTGAGTTTGGGCTTTTGGCTTGTTTGTTTTGTCTGTGTCTTATCTACTTGTTTATCTTGGACCTGCTTCCTTTGGGGAGTGTTGCTTTCAAAATGATAAATATTGCCAAACTTCTGCGTTATATGAATCCTTCTGCTTTTGACTGCTGAAAAAGAACAGAACAGAATAACAGAATTGGAAGGCACCTTGGAGGTATTCTAGGCCAACCCTATGCTCAAGCAGAAGAACCATTTCAGACAAATGGCTGTCCAGTCTCTTCTTAAAAGTCTCCAGTGATGGAGCACCTACCACTTCTGAAGGCAAGATGTTCTGGTTGTTTTCACAGTCAGGCAATTTCTCCTTAGTTCTGGGTTGTTTATCTCCTTGATTAGTTTCCACCCATTGCTTCTCCTCTTGCATTCTAGTGCTTTGAAAAATAGGTTGACTCCCATTTCTTTGTGGCAGCCTCTCAAATATTGAAGCACTGCTATCATGTCACCCCTAATCCTTCTTTTCACTAGACTAAAAGGTAAAGGTTCCCCTCGCACATAAGTGCTAGTTGTTCCCAACTCTAGGGGGTGGTCCTCATCTCCATTTCAAAACTGAAGAGCCAGTGTTGTCCAAAGACATCTCCGTGGTCATGTGGCCTGCATGACTAAATGCTGAAGACACACGGAACACTTCCCACCAAAGGTGGCTCCTATTTTTCTTACGTGCTTTCAAACTACTAGGTTGGCAGAAGCTGGGACAAGTAATAGGAGCTCACTCCGTTACATGGCGCTAGGGTTCAAACCACCGAACTGCGAACCCTTCCTATTGACAAGCTCAGTGTCTTAGCCACTGAGTCACCCAATTCCTGCACCTGCCTTGGCCTCCAGTCTCATAATCATCTTTGTTGCTCTTCTTTGCCAGTGAGTGTCGAGTCAAAGTAGATTTCACTTGTGGCTTCCTTCTTTGTAGGATTGACTGTATAGAGGTGGCAAGAGTTTTGGCCTAGCAATTGGCTGTAAGTTCTTGGAAAACTGACAGTCACATAACTGGCCAAAATAATCCAATCAGTCAGTGCAGTGTTGCAATGTAGGGTTTTCTAGCAAGCTTTTCTTCTGATGCAAGGAATATGAAACTATTAGCCAAATTATCTCCTCTATCTCTTCTTCTATTTCTTCATGAAACAACGTGTCTGAAAAAGTAAGCTAAGGCTTTACGTCTGTGTCATTTTTATTCTACAAGACTTTTTATGATTAATACCTGTGTGTGTCTCCATATTTTTATTTTGGGCTATTTGATTGGGTGGATATTCTCCTCCTCCTCTTCTATAATTTCTTTATAAAAAATTAGTTACAGCTGGACTTGCTTGAAATAACTTTTTAAAAGTGGGATATTAAGGGCAAATTAAGGAATTAATGCTCCATAATATATCAATTGATTTTCCCACTCTAAAAAGCAGTTCTGTTGAAAAGCATTTCTATCGTTTCCATCTAAAGCTTGAGGGTCCTCTTACTTATTCTCAGAAGGTAGACTTGCCTGTGGTAGGAGTGAGAGATCAGGACTGACTTATTAGTGGTTTCATTCAATGGTTTTGAAACATGTCCATAAGATATGCTATATCTGGTTTCAATTTCATTTTCTTTTCCATTAAAAACCTCAGAGCTTCCTATGAACATTATCAGATGAGGAAAATGAAGTAAGAGAGAAAACTGTTTAATGATACTGGAGGAACGTGCTTCAAATGGGAAACCCTTATATATTTTGCCAGATTTAATAAAACACATTTATACCCTTCATAGCAGTTTCCTTCCATTGTTAACATCAACTCTGCAAAATGTTAGTCCTGACTCTGCTGAAATAAAGCTAGATTCTTTCTGTTCCTGACCCATATAGTAAAGTTTCCTTGTTGTTTGGGATATTTTGATTCTGATTTTGTTAACAAGGAGATGCTTGATTGGCCCTAAATAATTCCTGCAAAGCAGCTGAATCAAATAGCTTTTCATTTTACTATCTGGTCCTTATTCCCTTTAGATTGGAACTTCTATTAAAATGATTGCGTTTATGAGATATTGTCTGATATTGTGCTAGCAAGACAAGGTTTTTTCTTCTTTATACGGTATATGAATATTAAATTTTCCTACGCACTAATTCCTAAAAGCACATCCAATGAGAAATCTTTCTTCCAAGACTTTTAGCATCTTTACCAGCTTTGTCATTTCAATTCAGCAAACAGATACAAGATATAAGTTGAAATGAAGGACCATCTCATTTACCATTGTATCCTAAGTGTTCTTAAAGTCTTTAGAACTTTAGGAAACATTCTCTTTAATTAGCCCACCTTAATAATACCACCATTTCCAACCATTGCTGAAATGCAAGGAATTCCTGAGTCAAATCCTAAAGAAAACTCCTTGCCAGGTTTTATATTTTTCCTGATCAACGGAAGCTTATATATTTCCAATTCAGGAAGAAACTATTCAGAAGAAACTAGTGCTCAACAGAGCAATATTGCATTTTTCATTCACTTTGATAAAATGAAATTTGCTTTACAGTTCTTACAAAACAGAAAAGAAAGAAAACCTCATAAAATGACTGAGAAATTAATGCAAATATTTCTGTATCTGTAATCGTTTAAATCTTTTGAATATGTTGCAAAATATCAGTTGACATATGTGATTCTAGGTGGCATACAATAAAGCATTATTTTAAAGCATTCATATTTAAAGATTATTTTCTTATTTAAGACTCAGCCTATTAAATGAGTTAAACTGGACAATGCTTCTCTCATATTCCTAGGTATTTCTATCATTTATTGTTACGTTTTTAAATAAGATCCAGACCAAGGAAGTAAGCTGCAAATTGCTTCTATTAAAATCAATGACACCTGTTAATTGTGATTGAGTACATCATTAATTTCTTAAGGACTAAGCTTGAAAATGCACCCTTTATAATATGTATGATATGACACATTATCATGTATCATATCCTTTATGATATCCTTTAATAATTGGGCAAGAAATATATCTTTGAGAAAACATTTCAAAAGTTAGGAAAAAGAATGTCTCCATCAGTAGCCCTTCTGCCTTGTTATTCATAGCAATTACTTACAATGTCTGTTTCTAACCAAGAGACCAAAGAAAAACATAGCCATTATCCTGATCTTCATGAAATTATTGAAACAGAATTGGTATATGTTATAAATCAATGATTAAAGACATCAAGAACATTCTGCACATTTGTCAAGAATTATTACATAACTCATAAAAGTTGATTTCCCCAAATGTGACAGTCACCATCGGTCTCTGTCCTGGGATTCCCAATTATTTTTCTGAGGCTGGAATGATGTAAGTTGTAAGACATACAATCAGAACTAGGCAGATTGAGGAATGCTGTGAACATTTATTGTTGAATGAACATTTATGTGGTGCATGTTGCATAAATATAAACAAGAATGAGGAAACTCACTTCTTCATTTTTTTTTTTCTCCCTAGGGTTTTGGTAGCCCCTCTGGTGAATATTGGCTGGGAAATGAATTTATCTTTGCAATAACCACCAGTCAAAAACATTACTCTCTAAGAATCGAATTAATGGATTGGGAAGGAAGTCGAGCTTACTCGCAATATGATAGATTTTACATAGGAAATGAAAAACAGAATTACAGGTGAGTGCAGATGTGATTTTACTTTTATGAGTGCCTTTTTAAATATGCACGTAACTGATCGGTCGGAAACCTACTGGCAACTTGAAAGTAAAAGAATATTGAATTTTGCTTTTAGTAGTTGGAGTATGAGATCATATACAGAGGTAGGTTTCACATAATTTTACCACTGGTTTGCCACACACCGAAACTGGAAGCATGTGCACCTTCCATGTATGTGCTTTGCTCGTGTGTGCGGCTTGCACGCATTAGAAAATATGGCTAAATAAGACAATATAGAGCTGGGGGGTGGTTTGCCACTACCGGTTTGCTCAAACCGGTCCAAACCGACTGAATAGCACCACTCATCTTATGAATCTCCCTAGCCTAATTCAGACTATTCAGTATTGTTTATTCTGATTGTCTTCATGTACATCTGGATAGATAAATAAGATGCTCTTATAGACCTATTGGGAGAATACACCCATTGGCATGCATTCCTTCAACAGCATATTCCCATTTTATGGCTGTAGCTTTCTAATTATATTTCTTACCATTCAGTTTGAACCATTTTTACTTTGCAATCAGTGTCCTATTTCTTAGATTACTGAGTGTAAAATACTCTGGTAATATTTTATTTGAATTATTAAGAAATATGTTCACAGGTTGTATGTTAGAAAGACTACGTTATACATGTTTATGTCTATATTTAGTAAACAAGAGAATAGCAAATTTGGAAGGTACCTTAGAGATCTTCTAGTCCAACCCCCTGCTTAAGCAGGAAACCTTATACCATTTCAGACAAATGATTGTCCAATCTTTTCTTTAAAACTTCCAATAATTGGAGCATCCACAACCTCTGGAGGCAAGTCATTTCACTGATTAATTGTTCTAATTTCCCAAAAATAGAGTTGAAGACCTTTAATATTATACTCCCTTCTTAACAAGGATTTCAATTATTCTTGGCTTGATTTTAACTTTAATTTCTCAGTGCGTATTTGACTTTCTGTTTGTTCAGTATTTATTCTTCTCTCTCTCTTTTCTATCCTCCAACCTATCCTTTTCTCTTTTTTCATTAGTATTTGAAACAATTATGGCTAAAAGCCTAGCTAGTGAAATACATTTGTCAATGCTCCTGGCAATCTTCTTCCCTGCATTTCCAGTTGTCAAATAAAATAGAGAGAATGTGATGCATCTTCTCAGTTATACAGCAACGGTTACTAATTAAAGGTGTAGGGGAGATGTGGGTAGAGTTGGAGATAGCTGTTGTGATTCCAAAAACCTCCAAGTGCAGCACAAAATGCACAGATTTGGGTTACAGTTGGGCTAAACTAGCTATTTGAACTTGGCTCAAAGTAATGCATGTTTTGCAAACACCAGAAAAATACTGTTGGGTTTTTTTGATCATAAAGAAACCTATGTGTGCATCACATAAAACCCTGGAGATGAACATTTCCCCAAGATGGAAATAAGAGATTGAGAGCATAAATAAAGGTTAAGTTATTATTTTTCATTTAAAAGATAGTGATCTAATAACAATAGTCAGAGTTCTCAATTCTTACTCTAGCCAAGTTCAGCATCTTATAGGACCACATAGTTTAATAGTCTTCACATTCTGGTTTATGTTTTCTTTCAGCCCAGTTATTATTGAATATAATTCCAAAGTTATGGATGACTTTCTCTCAGTGATAGGTGTGCCTCAAACAAAGACAGAAGTACTGCAGCCCTCAACAGCAGACAATATTCCTGTTCTTGTTAAATTTTGTCATGATTAGGAGGAGGCAGGTCCAAGGAAAGATTTATTTGCAGCTTAACACTTAAAAACATCATCTTACATAGAGAAGATTTCAAGTTCTACCACTGCCATCTTGAGTTCAAGTACACAATTCTTTGATTAAATGCAACTTACGATAGTTCCAATCCACACATACCTATTACACGAGTTCAGGGCAAGCAACATTATGAATAATAAAAAAAAAAAAAGTAAAAACTAGTGGGTTAAAGTAATTAATACACAAAATAAGAAAAATAAATGTCACAAATGTGCTTTTTCAAGAGGCAACTGGACTTTCTTGTTTTTCTCTGAAGTTGTTTTGCTTCTCATCCACAAAGCTTCTTCGGCTCTAACTAGATGGTGGGGCGTGGAAGGATTCATATTCCTTGCAGACAGCTGGTCATTTGCATTCATTTAGAGAATTATTAGGGATGCTGTGTCTCAGTGACTAAAATGCTGAGCTTGTTGATCAGAAAGCTTGGCAGTTTGGCAGTTCGAGTCCCTAGCGCTGCATAACGGAGTGAGCTCCCATTACTTGTCCCAGCTTCTGCCTAGCAGTTTTAAAGCATGTAAAAATGCAAGTGGAAAAATAGGGACCACCTTTGGTGGGAAGGTAACAGCATTCTGTGCACCTTTGGCATTTAGTCATGCCAGCCACATGAGCATGGAGACGTCTTTGGACAGCCCTGGCTCTTTGGCTTTGAAACAGAGATGAGCACCATCCCCTAGAGTCAGGAACGACTAGCACATATGTGCGAGGGGAACCTTTACCTTTACCTTGAGAATATTTGAGGCCATTTGGAGGTTTGTCTCTGTCTTCAGGGTTATCTGAGTAGAGTAAATGGGTGTGGCACCTTCTTGGAACTCCTTGAAGGACTGTGTTGTGGAGCTATGATTTCTGCCAGATGTTTTCTGTCCTGTGTTCCTTCACTGTTGAGCACACGCACAGGCTGTTGGGGATGAGCCTGTGTTGTCTACATCTCAAAGTGAAGTGCAAATGGTTCTTGTAGTCTGCAATTTTTCTGGAAATCCATTCTTACTCCCATACCATTCGAAGGGTGTCCATCCCAAAGTGCATAGCTAAATGTCTATGGAGAATCTCAATCATCCAGGTCATGGTTGTCCCAAAGGTGCATTTTCAAGAGGCAACTGGACTTTTGGGGTGGGTGGGTTGTTTTTGTTTTTTGGAGACGTTTCGCTTCAACCTCCAAGAAGATTCTTCAGCTCCCTAGACAAGAAAAATAAATGGACCTATACCTAAATCAGATTTACACAAACATAGTTGCTCTCCATATATTGTCTAACCCTAGAAACTACAGTATTCTTGCTTCCACTACCTCCATGAGTTACTTGACACCTTGTTTACACTCTTTAAAAGTCTCTGTTCCCTTTTCTCATTTACTGAAGTTTACCCAACCACAAATTTCTTTGTTTTCCTCAGCCTCTCAATCAATTCATTCTTCCTTCATACTTTGGCTTAACAATTTTCAAACTTTATTCATTTTCTTTATATGATCAGACCAACTCAAGGCATGTATTTTTAACTGCTTATCCAGTTTATTATTCAATCCTTATTTAGCATCCATTCTTTTTTGATTGTCTCTCTATTTACCATACATGTTTCTTAACTTATTTTCATATTGCTTCCAAATTATTCAGCGCCCGTGTCCTTATATCAATGAGGCAGAAGCATGCACATTTATACAGCTGGTTTTGTTTATTTTCACCAATATTTACACCTCACAACATACTCACTATTACCTTCCAACCACCATTTATACATAATAAAATATCTCTATCCATTTTCTTAACGTATTTTTTAAATCAAAGTACGCAGATTTATCTATGTACTCTCCTTTCATCTTGGCATAGCTTGCGATCATTTGCCCCATTTTCTCTCTCAAACACAATTGTCTTAGTTTTTAATAGATGTTTTCAGATCCATAAACATGCAGCACCCTCTCTGTGGGCATGTGAGCCATCGCCCGAATTCAGCTCTGCTGCACATGTGTGCGTGCCTCCTGCTGGCCAGGTCTCTGCCCTCCATGCATGGTGGGGTTAGGGTTAGGGTTGGGGCTAACGTGCACATTGCATTTTGGGGGTTTGGGCAAACTTTGGGCACTCGACCTGGAAAAGGTTAGCCATCACTGCCATAGACATTATTGCCTTAGATTTTACTGCCTGAGATTTTACCAATGTTCATTTCTCCACTCTGACTCCCATCGGTTTTCAGCTGTTTTATTCTGAATATCTCTCAGGAGGAATGGCCTATTTATGTGCTGTCACTCATCCAAATGAATGCTGTTTCCATGATGATGAAATGATTCATTACAATAATGATTCTGCATCTAATTTTCTGTTTAAAAAAGGCATAGCAAATTCGATTCAAACACCACCATTTCCATCAGGAATAAAAATAGCTAACCAAGCAACTGGTTTCCAAGTTGCTTTGGGCATTTGTTCAAAGAATACTAAAATAGAAAGATGAAAACAAAACAAAACAGAGTTGTGGGAGATAGGATATATATATATATATATATATATATATATATATATATATATATATATATATATATATATATATATATATATATAATGTTATATTTATGCTGATAAATAAAGGGGAAAATAAATATATATATTTAAAGTCACAAATACAACACACACACACATATACATACATACATACATACATACATACATACATACATATGTTATATTTATGCTGATAAATAAATAAAGGGAGACTAGTATAGATCTATTTCAAGCTACTTAGCTCTCATATACATACATACATACATACATACATACATACATACATACATACATACATACATATATATATATATATATATATATATATATATATATATATATATATATCTTGAGTATCTTTTTTGCACTGGAGTCTCCTCACTGGATAAAGAGCCCCATTCCAACATTTCATTACAATCACTGATGTAAGAATTCAGAGTCTACAAACTAATCCATTGCATCTGAAAAAATATGGAAAATCATCTTTCATACTGTTCTGTAACACCCTATAGAAAGTTTGGACTCAGCCAACTGGTGACTTCAGAAGTGTTCTGTTTATTCTCTGTGGTGTTTGTATTTCTTTCTCTCTACTACGTTTTATTAGTCTAAGAATCTCTGATTTGGTGCAGTAATGCTGAACACATGTACGTTAAGAAATATCCTCACTTTTCAAAACCATACAATTATGAAGGTTTTTCTTTCTTTCTGGGAAGTCAAGATCCCAACTAAAGAATACAGAGTATCCAAGCGCTCACCAAAATGTTTGATAATATATGGCCTTTGCTCAATTACATAGGATGGATATTTGTATTGGATGGAGACCGTCTTTTACATTACTTTCCTGCACAGGAAATATAGAGTATGATAGGTCTATGAATCTATATAAGTTGAAGGTATTTGTGGTTTAAAGATTGATATAGTTTTAGATCATGTACAAATATACATTTGTTATTCCATTGGCCAGAATGAATTCTCAGTTAGACTTATCGGGAAATCAAGAAAGTGGGAGAGAAAGATTTGAAATCATACAGCCAAATTTGTTTTAGGAATGACTTCAGTTTATTGTTGATTTTTTTTCTTATATGTTTTTGGCCAGAACAGTTTTTCATATTAGAGATGTCTCTGGCTCAATTGCCCGAGCTAAAATATAAAGTTCTCCATTGATTCTCCAAGCAAAAAGCATATGGATCACTAGTAAAATGGAATAGTTGAAAAAAATATAAGGGAAAATGGGCAGAAAGAATGAGTTCAGTCTATCCCAAAGGTGAAAGTCTATACAGATTCTTAGTCATCCAGGTCATGGTTGTTCCAAAGGTGCTTTTTCTGGAGGCAGCTGGACTTTCTTGTTTTTTCTTTGAAGGCATTTCACTTCTCATCCAAGAAGCTTCTTCTGCTCTGACAGGATAGTGGGGAATGGAAGGATTTATATTCCTTGACTTTTAGCTATACAATTTGGGATGCCCTTTGAATGGGAATAGGAATGGATTTCCAGAGCGGGGAAATGCAGACTACAGGAACAAGGACCACTACTCAGGTGACCCTGAGGACACAGATAAACCTCCAAGTACTTCAATGTCCCTCTATTTATTTATTTAGCGTATGGCACATGTTAGCCAGGGATCACCAAGGTGGCTGACTGTCTCTGTAAAAGGATTTTTTCTGGGGGTGTTATCTTTATCTGTGGGATACCTGAATGGTAGGCAATCGAGGGAGGTACCTTTCTTTCCATTCCGCAGTTTATTTGCTCATGAGAATTGAACTGCTGAGCTGTCGACCTAAGCAGTACGCAGGCCCAGTGTCTTACCACATGAGCCACCACAACCCTAATGACTAACAGGATACAAGCTGCCTGCAAGGAGTATAAATCCTTCCATTCCACCCTATCCTGTCAGAGCTGAAGAAGCTTCTTAGGTGGGAAGCAAAGCATCTTCAAAGGAAGGAAAAAAACAAGAAAGTCCAGAGGCCTCCAGAAAAATCACTTTTGGGTATCTTGAAGGTGCTTTTTTCTTTCTCTCAAGAAGCAAGTGGACTTTCTGGTTTTTCTTGGAAGACATTTCACTTCTCATCCAAGAAGCTTCTTCAGCTGAATGGCTGAGGAGCAAAAACCAGCAAGTCCAGTTGCCTCTTGAAAATGCACATTTGGGGGGGAGAGGTAGGTTGTAGGGGGTGGGGGGGTCGGGTGGGGGGAGGGATATATCAGGTTAGACAAGATTTGTTAGATCTCAATGTAATTTGACACCACATTTATACTGTTTCCTTTTTTTATCTTATTTTTTTTCTTTATCTTATATTTTTATTACTATTACTATTACTATTTTTTTCTTTAAAAATAGGATAGGCTAAGTATATTGACATGTAGTGGAAATACACCAAGGAGAGGAGGAATGGGAAAGAAGAAGGATGGGCAGAAAAGGATAGGAGAGAGGGTAAGGGGGGAAGATGAGAAGGATAAGGAGAAGTGGATTGTAGAGAGAGGAGCAGTAGAAAGGGAGGGGAAGTAGAGTAGGAAAGGATGATGGAGGGAGGATAGAAAGTTGGAGGGTGGTAGAAGAAAGAGGTGTATGGAGAGCAGAAGAGCTATAATGAGTTTCTATTTTGGGGGGCATTGTTGACAAGAGGAACTGATGTAATTATTACTTAATACTATATGATATGGGCTATGTATAGTATACATATGAGTGTGTGTTATGAAAAAGGAAATAAATATTTTAAACCATAAAAAAAGAAAAGAAAATGCACATTTGGGACAACCATGACCAGGATGACTGAGACTCTCCACAGACAGTTCAGCCTACATGAAACAGCTGCAGTGAGTTTGCATTACAATGCCGCAATACTATTTTCATCAGTTTGACTAGAGTGGTTGATCTTGAGGATGCCTTTGCTTTATGAATATTATGCAGCAATTTTGAAATGAATATACTGTACCTGATTATATTGATACTTTCTCTAATCCAGTATTATTCAGAGAATGCCTTCTACCTGGGGTTTTTTTTTTTTTGTGCTTGTGGAAAAGAAGAGAGTTTTGTAGACTATTGATCTGGCACTACCAATATCAGTATGGAGAGCTGATTAGCCTCTGCTGCTTAAGATACCTGGTTATTGAGCTTGACATGGTTACGTGATAGCCCTGACTCCTTTGGCAAGGAGAAAAAATTTGATTCTGTTTATAGAGCAAGAAGCAAAAAAAAAATCTCTAGACTGCATCTACCCATGAAGGTTTAAGTTACCTTGCTCAGATTTCTAAGATACATTTTCTTCTCTATGCATTTGTTTTGATATCCCATTTCTTATGCTGAAACAAGTTGATTCAGTAAAGCAGTATATCTCCTTTGGAAGAAGACTCATACCGTTTTAACAGATATTTTGGGGAGAGGCAATTGGAATTTAAACAACCCAGATTAGATCCTGCAACATTGTCCTGGGCGTATGTTTGCCTTCATTTGGAATTTAACCAGCTCATATATTTTCAACAGAATAACCAAATTGAGGCTGTTGTGTTCTGAGATCAGAAGAAAATGATGTTTCCTGCCCAGACCTTGTGATGATTAAGAGAAATCCACAAAGTGGACTGAGTCGAAGCATTATATATTCCCCTTTCCAAAAAGAAAAAAAAAACCATCATCCTTAAAATTAACAGCAGTAACAATTCCTGCCTACCTATTTCTTAATTTTGCTGCAATTGATAGAATCATAGTTCTGAACTCAAGGTTTTTATAGGCTTATTTCCCTGATTTCTTAAGGGAAGAAATAGCATTCTGGACTCAAGCTGAGCCCTTCTGACCTGGTCAGTGTGGCACCATCTAAGAGCCTGGAGTATAAATAGATGACAGTGAGTGAACCTTTCACTCATATCTTGCTCTGTTGGCCACAACTGACGCCATGGGAGCAGAAATATGTTTAACGGGCTGTTTGTGTTTTTTTAACTGGGGTCTTAGTGTCACATAATTCATCCTGGCACTTTTTAAAAAATAACCACAATGTCCTTAGAAAGCAGAAGGATTCCAAGGCCAAATTTATTTGTTTCAAATAGCTATAAACATTTCCAGGAACAGTACATGTCTTGATTGTCCTGCTCTGATTAACTAAATCTTAGAGGTTCACTGCTGGTTAAGGAAATATGATCCTGGATTGGAAAAATGGTAAACAATGATAATTAGTATTCCTTACATTTTAAAAATCTTTGATGCAGTAAATTGTGGTTTGCACAAATCGTGGCTTGATTCTGCAGCTAGAGCTGGATTCACACAACTTCTATTGTTCACATGAACAAACATTGATTTATATATAATCATGGATGGATACATTTAGATTTAGATAGAGCATAGGGTCTGATTACTTGAGGGGCTGCTTTCAAAACATCTGGGTTGGCGTGTCCTGAATTCCTTAAATTAAATAAAACTATCTCTTATGACCTCGTTGGTGACTGTCTCTGTAGCAATGTCTGCAGTGGTGGGATTCAAATAATTTAACAACCGGCTCTCTGCCCTAATGACCAGCTGGGTAGGCATGGCTTGATGATCATGTGACTGAGTGGGCAGTCACTCACATTGATGGGCACTTAGCTGTTACAATGTAATAAGGGTTAACCAGAGAGGCAGTTTCTGTAAGCAGAGAAATAAGGATTAGGCTAGAATCAACACCAGAACGTTTCCTTCCTGCCTTCCTTACAGGATTAGCCCTGTAAAGTGAAAAAAAAATAGATTTCTTTCAACAACCGGTTCTCTGAACTGCTTAGAAAGTTAACAACCGGTTCTCCCGGATAGGTGTGAACTGGCTGAATCCCACCACTGCATGTCTGTCCTCTGGAACAAGCTCCCCAGATCAAGAGGGCTTTCACCCTGCTGTTGTTTAATTGAAAAGTCATCATGTTAATATGTCTTGTGAAAATGTCTTTGCTTCAGAGTTGGGAAGAATATGTACTGCATAATTGTTAAATATTTGATGATATTAAGAATATTTGTAGCCGGGGTTGAACTGTGGAGTCCTTGGTGCTCTCTGAGCTTGGTTGTTTTCTTGCAGATGTTTCATTACCAAACTAGGTAATATTTACTGTTTAGTAGGACAGTGTGTGATTCCAAAATGAAACACTGTAAATATCTTAATTTGCCTTGCAGGGCAATGTGTGATATATAAGTAAGCCATTCCTTTGGGAAATTAGTTATGTTTCCATTATGCAGTGAAAGATGATAACCTTGGTTTGAGACCAGGTCCTGCACAGCAGGATGAATTCCATTATTTGCCCCAGCTCCTCTCCACCTAGCAATTCGAAAGCATGCAAAGGGGAGTAGATAAATAGGTACTACTTCTGTGGGAAGGAAAAAGCATTTTGTGTGCTTCAGTGTGCAGTCATGATGGCTATATGACCATGGAAGTGTATTTGGACAATGCTGGCTCCCTTGGCTAAGAAACAGAACTGAGTGGCCCCTAGAGTCTGACATTGAACAGGAGAAATCTTTACCTTTACGTCTGTATATACTATATGCTGTTAGTTTGGCCATTGCTGCATGTTCTTCAATTTGGCTTTCTCTAAATCAGGGGTGTCAAATTCAATTTCATTGAGGGTTGCATCAGGGTTGTGTTTGACCTTGGGGCGATGGGATGGGTGTGGCTATGGTTAGCATGCCCAGCTTGACATCACTCGTGTTGGGGGCACCTGTGATGGCCTGAGTACTCTGCCAGCAAAAACGGGCTCCCAAGCTCCGTTTTCAGCTGTGATGGCCTCCTGCAATCCTCTGCCAGTGGAAATGGAGCTCTGGAGGGTTTTCACTGGCTGGTCTTTTGCTGTTTCCAGGGCGATCCCACAGGCCAGAACTAAGCACCCTGTGGAGCAGATCCTGCCCTTGAGTTTGACACCCCTGTTTTAAAGGAAGGACATAATTATTTTTGCCATTAAGGGTCTGTTTGGATTTCCTTATTTTATGTATTCACAGTTTATGTTCACCATTTCTGATAGTGTATTTCAGATTGTCATGATGGAGTACATGACAGCTAATTTTTTTAAAAAAAAACCTCTAATCTACTAATTAGATCACATATACCATTGAACTCTGCTTTTGCATAAAGTAGGCAATGAAAATGTCAAAGGAGAACAAACAATAGTCCTGCTTTTTGTATGTTGGCACATACATGCGCTAACCCAGTTCTTGAAATAGATGCTGTCAAATCTTGAAATGCACAAGTAGCAAGCAACATGTTTTGTTTGTTTGTCATTTTGCATTAAACTCATTCACTTCTTTCTTATTCTTCATTCTGCCTGCTGGCAGCCATAATCTCACAACGTTCCATCTGTGCTGCAGCCAATTTCTAAAGCATAATTTGAAAGAGGCTATTAAACCATTAACACTAGAGAAATCAAAACCAAAATGTGTGATGGTCCAGAGAGAACTTATTGTAAAGCACATGATCTTCTTAGGATGGAAAATCTTGATAACATAAACAGGAATAAGAGAGGGTCATAATTTCTTTTTGCAATACTTTTAAAGCCCCACCTACCTATCTTGGTTGGATGTTTATAATATTAATGTATTTATTAGTTTTTAGTTATTTTTAACAATAAAAGGGTTTAATGCATAGTTCATAAAATATTGCAGGTAATTGTTAAATGGAAGGTAAATACAATATTTTGTTAAATAATACTAGGGATGTGTCAGGGGTGGGATTCAAAAATTTTAGCAACCGTTTCTCTGCCCAGTTGTTGGTGGGAATGGGCATGGTGGGCATGGCCTACTCAGCCTCCAGAACCACAGTGGGGGCATTTTGCCCACCCCAGGCTCTGGACGCTTTCCTCAAGCCTCCAAGAGGGCAAAAACAGCCTCCCCTGGTCTCCAATTACCTCCCAAAGACCCATTAGATCACACAGGGTTGACCTCCTCCAGGTTCCGTCTACCAGCCAATGCCATCTGGCTACTACCCGGGGGAGGGCCTTCTCTGTGGCAGCACCGGCCCTTTGGAACGAACTCCCCGCAGAGATTTGGACCCTCACCTCTCTCCAGGCCTTCCGAAAAGCCATTAAAACCTGGCTGTGTGGGCAGGCCTGGGGTTGATGAGTTCCCTTCCCCTCTCGACTGTGTGTCTGTTGGTTATTTTAAATGCTTGTATTTGTAGTTCTTGTGTTTCCCTTCCCCTCTTGGGTTTGTGAGCCACCCTGAGTTCCGCTGGGAATAGGGCGGCATATCAATAAAACGAAACCTAAACCTAAACCTAAACCTCCACTCTCCAGAGGGACAGAAATGGGCCTGTTTCCAGACTTCCAGAATTTTTGGGAGGCCCATTTTTTGCTCTCCCAGAGTCTCCACATGGGCCCTGCACTTACCTGGCATCCAAAACGGGCCACATGGAGACTCCTGGGAGGGGTGTAGCAGGGTAGGCAGAGCCAGCCAGTCCTTGAAACTACCGGTTCAGCAAACCAGATGTAAAATTAGCATGTGGTTCGCTCGAACCGGTCTAAACCAGCTGAATCCCTGTCCTGGGATGTGCAACAGGCAATGGATGGCATGCCCAGAAAGATGTCTCTCCGTGCCACTTCTGGCACACGTGCCATAGGTTCAGCATCACAACCCTAGGGCTTGACACTAACATTTGCTTTGTGCAAACACAGTTTGTGGGAATATGAAACAATAAGGAAAGGGGATGTAAGTATACAATATACATAGGGATATATTCCAAAAGTAGAAAGTAAAATAGATGAACTTTATGGGAATTTGCATGAACCACAATGTAGGCAAAAAGGGCTGAAGTTTTTTTTTTTAAGCCCAGGCAACAAGATAACATTGGATATGCAAATGCCTGCTTGATTCACTGGCTTATAAGAAAGAGGAGGAATAGTACAATCAGCCTTGCACAATTTGGTGATTACAGCCAAACTCAACAGATGTTTTTAGCCCTCCTGTGGAGATGATTTCCTCATCTGCTCTAGCTAGTGGAGATGACACCAAGCAAGCATTTTTAATGGATTTTACATCTAAATTTTTGAACTTTGGTGTTGGAGAAGACTACTGAGAATGCCGTGGGCACCAAGAAAGCAAATAAAGGAGACATTGAACAAATAAATTCATAGTTCTCAGTCAAGGCACAATTTATCCTACTCTGGACACATTATGGAAATACTTAGTCTCTGGAGAAGCCTGTAATGCTGAAAAGGTAGAAAGGAAGGAAGGAAGGCGGGAGGGAAGGAAGGAAGGAAGGAAGGAAGGAAGGAAGGAAGGAAGGAAGGAAGGGGATGACATGTAGCAAGATGGATGGACTCAGTTATAGTGGTGTTGGGGCACCATTGGAAGAACTGACGGAGTGGATTAAAGATAGATCACCATGGAAAAAAATCTATCTATCTGATTGCTAAGAGTCAACAACCATCTGATAACATAGAATCAATCAATCAACATCAAAAGTCAGAAGATCTGAAAATGAACAATGCAACATCCAGTGTTCTATCCAAAACACTAAGAATTTTATCCCTACCAAAAAAAGGAGGATATATGTAGCTCAGGACAAACCCCATTACTTACTATCGTGTTTTCCCGAAAATAAAACAGGGTCTTATTTTCCTTTGACCCCCCAAAATAAGCGCTTGGCCTTATTTTTGGGAGGTCTTATTATTTTTGAGGTACGGGGTGCGTAGTCACCTCATGGCTGCTGCTGTGTTGCAATATTTTCAGGTAGGGTTTATCTTTGGGGGAAAGGCTTATTTTAGAACATGTGCTCAAAAGCCTGATTGGGTTTATTATCTGGGGAGGTCTTATTTTTGGGGAAACAGGGTAGCACTGATGATGTTACCTAGTCTGGGAAATGAAACATTTACAAGAAAACTACCAAGTTTAGGGAGCATCAAGTACACCTAATTTCATTCCTGCTGAAAGAGGCTAGTTAGGTTTCCTTTTTTAATGGCATTGGGAAAAACAGCCTCCTCCTCCTCCTCCTCCTCCTCCTCCTCCTCCTCCTCCTCCTCCTCCCATTACTCTGCTCCCAATCCATTTTAAGCCTTTTTTCCCTGTAGCTACATTAATTTAAATGATTTTCATTAAGAGAAATATAATAGCCAACATTTGTAGTAACTGCAGCATAAATCTCACATATTGGTATAGTCTCTTCCTTTCAGAATTTGTATTATGAGGCTTTTCAAAGATTATATTACCTAAAAATATAATGTTTAGCAGCATCTTTTCAAACATCTTTTGAAGTTGTTTTTTTTAAAGAGCACCAATGTCAACATTGCAATATAAATACAAGATTGAGTATTGCAGGCTGTTTGCACCCAGTTTTCTACCTTTCCAAGAAATGATCTAAACTTGGTGTCCTTTGCATAAACACCCGATGCTTCGCCTGCTGACAACATTCCACAAAGAATGCAAACTCAGTTGTATGATAATGATACCAACTTACATGCAATGACCTTCTCTCACAAATACTGATGCCCCTACAATTGTGATGGTCCTTATTATTATGACCATTCTCACCAATTTGGTTCCAAGAATTGCCAAATTACTCAAGGAAGTTTCACATATCCCAATTTAAAATTTATATTAAAAAAAAAACCCCACTCACTAGCCTTTTATCTAATATCTTCTTAGTGGCATATTCTATCCAAATTTGATTAACTGATGTCAAAAAGTCAGGTTCCATTCTTTTATGCTGACATCGGCTTCTGTAAGTCTAGCATGGGTGATGTACTGATGATCTGTGACAGTTTAAAATAAGCTTGGAGATACCATATCTCAAAGTCATTTTTCTCTCAGCACTATTCCATAGGCATTTATTTTCCTCTTTGGGTGGGTGGAGGGGAAACCCAGATAATTTACCAAAATGAGCCATCAATGTCCAAACCACTAAATCTAGAAAGCTTTAATCTCAATTCAGATTGTTTATATTTAATTTAAAGTGCATAAAAACCGACAAAAAGCTTTAAAATATATTGCTTCCAAGCCTCATTTGTATATTGCCTTAGAAAACAGTATCTAATTGGCACTGCTAACTGTCTTATAAAGATGTTTTCATAACCAATATTTTTTTTTATCTTTAGCCTACATTTGGAATTGCATTTATCACACAATTAGCTGATTGGCCACATTTTTTCTAACACACACACACACACACACACACACACACACACACACACAAACAATGTTTAGCTCTTTAAAAAGACACATGTCAAAATATCATGGCTCGTGCCCTTAAGCACAACTAGGCAATATGTAACTTTCACTGCCATCTGACATATTTATTTGAAATGGAAATTATCTAAATAATCTTCCAGAATAAATTGAGTAGAGGACTAAGATCTCACAATTTTTCAACAGAATCTACCGGAAAACCCTTTTATGAAAACTATCCTGGAATAACTATAGAATTAGACATTCTGATCTAATAGAATATGTTGAATGACAGCAAAAGAGCCTGGTGACCACAATGTACCACAACTGCTGTTATGTTGCTAGACTACCATGTTTCCCTGAAAATAAGACAGGGTCTTATTTTCTTTTGACCCCCCCCCCAAATAAGCACTTGGCATTATTTTGGGGGAGATCTTATTATTTTTGAGATGCAGGAGGTGGAGAGCATGGTCACCTCATGGCTACTGCTGTGTTGCAATATTGTCAGGAGGGCTTATTTTGGGGGTAGGGCTTATTTTAGCACATGCGCTCAAAAGCCTGATTGAGCTTACTATCCGGGGAGCTCCTATTTTCAGGAAAACAGGGTAGCCGATAACTGGAGTTGCCTGGATATTTATTTATAGGGGGGAAATGTCCAGACCAAATGTAATTTCTAATGTTAGATATTTCCCCTTACCAGAGGGAGACCCCTTGTGGAGGGCTGCGAAGCCATTACCATGGCAACTCCACTGCACTGTACAGTAGAAATCAGTATGGCAGTATGGCACAATAGGCTGTATCTTAACAGAATATACACCACAAGGAGTATGAGGTGTGTCTTACCCCCACATTTTTTTCCCAGAGAGTAAGTCATCTGTGTACTAAGTTTGGTTGAAATTGCTCAAGGCATTCCAGAGTTATGCTGGAACATACATATTTACACACACAGCCAGATAGATAGATAGATAGATAGATAGATAGATAGATAGATAGGTAGGTAGGTAGGTAGGTAGGTAGGTAGGTAGGTAGGTAGGTAGGTAGGTAGGTAGGTAGGTAGGTAGGTAGGTAAGTAGCTGGGTGGGTGGGTGGGTGGGTGGGTGGGTGGATGGATGGATGGATGGATGGATGGATGGATGGATGGATGGATGGATGGATGGATGGATGGATGGATGGATAGATAGATAGATAGATAGATAGATAGATAGATAGATAGATAGATAGATAGATAGATAGATAGATAGATAGATAGATAGATAGATAAAGATGAAGTGGCTGGGTAGCTAAAGTTTGAGTGCAAATTTCAAAAAGGAAAGAAAATGTGAACTGGAGATTGTTCATCTATATTCTATATGGGACATGATGCAAGTATCTGTTGTTGCATATTAGAAAACTGCTTTTCTCTGGGAAGCTGATCCAAAATATTTCCACTTACCTACTAGAAAATAGATTCCAACAATTAGTGCTGTTATAGCAATAGCAATAGCAGTAGACTTATATACCGCTTCATAGGCCTTTCAGGCCTCTCTAAGCGGTTTACAGAGAGTCAGCATATTGCCCCCAACAATCTGGGTCCTCATTTTACCCACCTCGGAAGGATGGAAGGCTGAGTCAACCCTGAGCCGGTGAGATTTGAACCACTGACCTGCTGATCTAGCAGTAGCCTGCAGTGCTGCATTTAACCACTGCGCCACCTTGGCTGTTGATGTAGAGCATCATTTTTGAGGTTCTGTATATGCCACTCTGTGACTTCTTCTTACTCTTCTTTATGAATTCACATTGTTTGTATACTTCAACTAGCATCATTATTAATAACTCAGTGTTGAGGTGGTCTTGGCCTCGGTGCTAATTTCAGCCAAGGGAAAGGAATCAGAGAAATAAATTCTTAGCAACATGCCAGAGAATCTCTTTTCTGGTTCTCGGATTTCAGAAATTTCCTACGTCTGTTTTCTTGAAGTCCCAAGTCAAGGGCAATTTTTAAATAACTGTACTTGATAATATCTCCCCTCTCTTAACCTTTTCTTTTTCTCTCTTAGGCTGTATCTCAAGGGTCATTCTGGAACAGCAGGGAAACAAAGCAGTTTGATATTACATGGTGCTGACTTTAGTACCAAAGATGCTGACAATGACAATTGTATGTGCAAATGTGCTCTTATGCTAACAGGAGGTAAGCATCCAATTACTGAATCATAAATAATGTTTGGATGAAATGATGGAGAGGAAGAAAACATAATTACACTATTCCTGAATGATTTTTTCATTCATATTTTTGAAGGGATTTCAGTAAATTTGAATATGAAAAACTAAATCCTGTACCCTTGGCTTTCTTTTACTAACTAAAAGCACATACTTAAGAAAGAGACAAGGGATCAAATGAAATACTATGATTCCCCGAAAATAAAACTGGGTCTTATTTTCTTTTGACCCCCAAAATAAGCACTTGGCCTTATTTTCAAGGAGGTTTTATTATATTTGAGGTGCAGGAGATGGCGAGTGTGGTCACCTCATCACTGCTACTGTGTTGCAATATTTGTGGGGTGGGCTTATTTTCAGGGAAGGGCTTATTTTAGTGCATGTGCTCAAAAGCCCGATTGGTCTTATTATCCAGGGAGGTCTTATTTTCAGGGAAACAGGGTAATAAGCATGATAAACTCATCTCTTTGGGCTTTTTCAGTCTAGAAAGTCTGATCACCCCGGAAAATTCAGCATGATGAAAATGTATGCCAGAGATAACACCAAAATCAGTAGCTGTATACTTCACATCTCCCACTGAAAAAGCTGAAAAACATACTGAGGCAGCAAAAAGAAATTATCAGTTCTGAGAATAAGATTTTTTAAAAATCCAAAAATATCCAATTTTCAAAGCAAGATAGCTGCTGATAAATTGCAAAGCAAATTTTGGAATAGCATTAGTTTATCTTTTGGAGCCCAAATGTGTAAATGATCCTGGTTTTAATTGAGTTTGATTGGATAGTATGTATGTTTATGTTTTACCATATGCATCTTCCTATATTTTAAACACTTCTCAATAATCAGACTTAGAAAGATGTATTGAAATAGCTTGGTCCCAAAACCAGTTGTGAATATAACTTAATAAAACAATTCATCTTAGAAATAATTGTATTCTGGACAGTAAAGTTCCTTATCAGACTTTCTGTTGGTCTTGGCAATCCATATAGACAGCTCATTCATTATAAATTATATAAAATATACATGAGTTCTGTAGCTATCTTTGATAGACTGAATGGAATTTTGTAGTTTCTCTAAGAAATGAAGAATACAGTATCTGTGGCAAATAACAGCGTATATGAATTGAGCTGCTGATTAAAATAATCAGGGTTAACAACAATACATATGCACATTGCATTTCTTGTTTAATTTGACATAAAGCAGGTTCGTGTAGGGAAATTAAATCTTGTTTTAACTATATTCTCATTTCATATGAAGTTCTTCAAAGTGTGTATATTTTTGTGTGTGTGTGTGTGTGTGTGTGTTTGTGTGTTTATGTTTGAAAAGAGTGGAGCATAATAACACATGACTCCAGTAGATATTTCTTTTTCAGAAGTTAGGGATCTTTAATGGGAAATGTTTTCCATTCATATAGACAAATATTCCCACAATCCTTTGTGGCCACATATTGTACTTACACTTGAATAGAACTAATAGAACTAATGAACCACAAGTTATTGAAGATCTGGGAAAAGATTCACATACATAAACAGACATCCTATTATGTATTTCTTTGAATACATAAGGCCACATAGATATTTATGCAATCATTTATTGTGATGTTCATTTGCAGCATTACACCTGGAGCAAAGATATTAAATCTACACCCTCTACCACCCTTTTTATGCTTCTTTTTCACTAGTATATAAAATTACAATACACTTCTTGTTTAATAAGAATAAAGGGCATCTATCATGACTTTTGGAAATATTTTTCTAATTTTGATATAATTCTTGACTTCTTTTTTCTTCATCAAGCAAGTAGATCAGAGGCATATACTTACTTTCGAATTAACCTAGCATAAATCCAAAGTATTTGATTGGATCTTATTTTTAGCTGTAGCAGTATCGGTACAACCTGGAATCAAAAGTTGGTTGTTGTTTTTTTCTACTTATGAGTAGCTAAACTACTATAGTTTATGGTATGAATGAATAAATACTAAAATCACTTTAGTACCAAAACATGAAATTTGTTAGCTGAATTGCTGTTACAAGTATATACAATCAATTTCAACACTTCATTTATTTATAGCAGGAAATTACATTATTATAAGATAAAGTTATATTGCAAGTCAGGAGTGAAGCTCTATACAGTCAGCAGTAATTACTAATTATTAGATTAGATTAGATTGTTTATTTGTATGCCGCTTCAATTATAATTGCTAATTACCTATATCTTTTTTCTGGCCATTAAATTTGTAAATTTTTGTCATGGTGTATTACCACCCTGTTCTCTAAATAGAACTGAAGGAGAAAAAAAATCGTATTACTGTTTAATCTGTGTTTAGTCATTGTTTATCATATAGTTAGGTATGCATTTCTTCATTTATTCATCAAATATATATGGTCGTCAACCTCAGGGTGTCATAGAACAAAAATATAAAACAATAATGATATATAAAAGACACATTATTAAACAGTGATTTAAAAGTCATAAAAGTTACAAGAATTTAGAAGTTAACAGCAATAAGGGTGTCATCTTAGGATCTCACAATTCTCCTAGGACTTCCAGGCCTGATGACATATCAGGTCTTGAGGTACTTCCAGAAAATAAACAGGAAATGAGCCAATCTTCATATAATAATATAATAGCGTAAAATTGTGTAGCATAGCATAACATAACAAATTTATGCAATATACCAATTTCTTAGCGCCAAAAAAATCTAATACTGTTTGGACTTTTACTCTAAGCCAAATCAGGAATAAGTTAGCTACTTAGCACTGGTTCTATTTTTTGTCCACATTTTCCCTTAATCTTTTACCTTGTTCACATAAGGAAAAAAAAAACCCTGCATTTTCCCAGGAAAGTTACAATTTGAATGGGTGCTGCATTAGATTAAGATAGTATCTGATGGGATTAATCTCTGAGGACTGATTCAAACAAGCAAGTCATTACTTGTTGCTGTTGACAAGAGAAAAACATTCATGTGTGTGAACTGGATCACTCAGATCAGAGATAATAAATGGCCTCTAAGATCTGACAAAAGGGAACCTACTTAATCAAATTAGTCAGTCATGAACTCTAAAATCTACAGTCTAGTAGATTGTTCCTACAGGCATAATTTAGGTTGACTGTCATCCCATCCTGTGTTGGAATTTCTAGAGTTTAATTTGACTTGTTAAGAAAAATCCCACAAAATCTTTAATGGCATGACTGATCCTGTAAATTAGATTAGTAATAGATGCTACCTACTAATCCATACTTTTGGCAGTGTAAATGGTTCTAAGAGCCACTTATGTAGACTTAACTCAGAAAAAGAAACAAACAAACAAGAAAGAGGATTAGTTTCTTCTTTCATGTTCAGCTTTGTCTTAAATTTCTAAAGATTATGTTGTTGTTACAGTTAACCATCAGTTGAGCTGCTTTCTTTTTCATTGGTTATTAGCCCCTAAGTACAATTTTGTAACCAAATAAAGGTTAGCTACATCAAAATAGCAGAATGCCAGAATATATCTGGCACCAATTCTTTCCCAAAGATTTTGTTATGAAGTGTTAATTCAGGGGTGGAGATGTTCAAAGTTTTATAAAATGGCAAAATATGCAAAAGAAAGGCTGAAATAATAATCTAGTGGATTCAAACAGAGTATACCCTCCAAGGTTATGGATTAATTATTGTTATTAATATCCCTGGTGTTTAAAAACAATGACTTTTTTTCTTCCGACACTAAAGTAGTCAAAAATACACAAGCTATAGTAGAAATGAATACAAGGCTTCTTCAATGAATTCATCCATCATCTCCAAAGACTAGGTAGAAAATCCAGAATTTAAGGTTTATATTTTAATTAGAAAAATAATAGTATCTAAGCATTTTATTATGGGGGGAAAATTGCTATTCGATGGAGCAAAAAAATCTGACAGCATTCTGCTAATGATGTGCAATGAACTTGATTATTATTTACCTACTTTGCAAGTCACTCTAATTATATCCTGCTTTACACAGTAATCTGGCATTAAAATTTAACAAAATCAGCAGCTAACATCCTTCTCTTTTTTGGGGGGGGGGTAAGAAAATAAAAAATTTCAACCTTAACATCACCCAAAAATGAACCCTAAAATTTGGTCTCATAAATAGGATTTTTGAAAGGAAGCTGTAGCACTTAAACTTTACAGCCCTCTTTAAGCAGTTTAACTCAGTATACTGCCCCCAACAATCTGGGTCCTCTTTTATTGATTTTGGAAGGATGGAAGACTGAGTCAACCTTGAGCCAATCAGGATTGAACTCCTGGCAGTGAGATGAATTTTCACGCAATACTGCATTTTAATCACTGTGCCACTACGGTTCAAATAATTAAAATCATGTTGTCAAAGGTTACTTTTCACCCCACATATTACTTTCATGTGAAAGTGACCCATCAGAAAATATCCACCAAGGATTTCTGGGTCAATAGATCCACCAAACCAGATTTTCAAACATTTGAATTGAAAAGACCAAAAGAAGTCCATATAGAGCCATTCTCTTTCTCTATTTGAAAAAAAAATCCTGAGAAAATGTTATTTTCTTATGTGAATGCATCTGAAAAAGAATGAAAGTTTTGTAAAAGCTGTAGATGAAAAAAGCATAAATGTGTAAAAGAAATTGATTTCATTGGGTAAGTATATATTTTGAAAAATCTGACTGAGCAATATTTTGTTTTTTAAAAATGATACCAGCAAGATACCATCTTTAAATGTTTATAATGGAAATTATATTCAAAACTGTACATTAGGAAGAATTGAATGGAAAAGTTTGAGATGAAGGAAAGCTATGAATGAAAATGATGGATATCAGATATTTTTAATACCATTCTGACAAACCCCCAATTCATAGACATATATACACACTGGAACATGGCTCTAGAAACACAAACAGTAAATAGATCAGATTTCTGCATTCACAACTGAAGCAATACTTGGAGATCTATTGGGTTTCTTTTTTAAGTAAAAACAGGCCAAATAATTGTGGAGGAATGGAATGGATAGTTCATAGTGTTTGTCAGTGATGGGTTTCAAATTTTTTTAGAACCTCTTCTGTAGGTGTGGCCTGCTTTGTGGGAGTGGCTTATTGGCCATGTGACTGGGTGGGAGTGGCTTGCCAGCCATGTGACTGGGTGGGCGTGACCAACTTGTAAAATGTGGTGAAACTCACTTAACAACGCTTTTGCTTAGCAACCAAAATGTTGGTTCAGAAACTCTGGCATTTGAAGCACGCAAGTCTTAAAGCTGTCAAATTACAAGACCCTTACACCCCTAACCCTTTAGGAAAAAAACACCCCAGGGGTACTTGAACTTGACAGCTTTAAGACTTGTGGACTTCAACTTCCAGAATTCCTCCCCTCGCTCTTCATCTTGATGATATGCGGACGGGCAGGGGGAGGGAGCTGGAACTGGTTCTAAACGGCCCTGTAGATTTGTGGAACCCCTTCTATAGAAGAGGTTAGAACTGGCAGGAACCCACCCCTGGTGTTTGTGCACTATTCCTTACATATAAAATGCAAAGCTGATTTTATCTGCTTAGTGTAGTTATCAAACTACACCACCGCCAAAACTGAAATTCAAAATTAATCTGGAAATAATATATTATAATATTTATATTTATAAAACAATACAAATATAAGTATTTATCATCAAAGTTTCACTTGAGAGACCCCCTGCTGCCAATCACCTCCACTAGACCGATTAGATCCCACAGATTAGGCCTCCTCCGAATTCCATCCGCCGGCCAGTGTCGACTGGCGACTACCCGGAGGAGAGCCTTCTCTGTGGCTGCTCCAACCCTCTGGAACGAACTCCCCGTGGAGATTCGAACCCTCACCACCCTCCAGGCCTTCCGCAAAGCCCTTAAAACCTGGCTGTTCCGACAGGCCTGGGGCTAAAGAGCTGTTGCCCCCGTCTCGAATGGTATGACTGTTGTATGTTTTTAAATTATGCATTGTTATGGTTTGTTTTATTTTTTTGTCTGTACCCCTCTTCCCTGATTTGAATTGTGAGCCGCCCTGAGTCCCCTTCGGGGGAAAAGGGCAGCATACAAATATAATAAATCAAATCAATCAAATCAAATCATACATCAATAATTTACTCAGAAGAAAGAATAGAGAAAATGGGAATAATGGGGGAGATACTACATTTGTGAGCTTTAGATCAATAAATTTCTATTATACATTCTTAATGACTATTGCAATGCTGTACCTCAAAGTGGTAGGGTTAGAGGTAAAAGAGGGAAGAAGAAAGGAAGACTGAATGAACAAAAAGAGAAATTGGGACAGGGAAGAGTAAGGCTGAATTGCATGCCTTAACTTCAAAGAGGTTATCAGTGGACATGAATAGTAAATAATAAATATGAAAGCTTCTTGCAGGTAGTCTTCGACATTGAACCATTGGTTTAGTGACAGTTCGAAGTTGCAATGGCATTGAAAAAAGAGATAACTTTCACAGCATCGCTACAGTCACTTGATCAAAATTTGGTTGCTTGGCAACTAACCTGTATATACAATGATTGCAGTATCCCGGGGTCATGTGATTGCTATTTGCAATCATCCCAGGTAGCTTTTGACATGCAAAGAGAATGAGGGAAGCTGGATTCACTGAACAAGTGCAGTAATTTGCTGAAGAATAATGGCATTAAGGTCATAGAATAGAGCGTGATCTACTTAACTACCTTGCTTAGCAACAGAAACTCTGGTCCCAATTGTGGCTGTAAGTCAAGGATTACCTGTATAATAGGGGGATTTAAGTATTGGAATGTTGAAAACTGAAAGGAAAAGGAGGGTCATTCCATTATTAATTTGTGAGTTCAAAATGGCTCAACTTTATTTTTTATTGGCTACAATTGCATCAATTCACCAGTATAAAGCATCTGATATTATCAAATAAGATAAAGGTTCCCCTTGCACATATGTGCTAGTTGTTCCCAACTCTTGGCAGCAGTGCTCCTCTCCATTTCAAAGCTGAAGAGTCAGCGCTGTCTGAAGACATCTCCGTGGTCATGTGGCCTGCAGGACTAAATGCCGAAGTCGCACAGAACACTGTTACCTTCCCACCAAAGTGGTCCCTGTTTTTTACATGCTTTCAAACTGCTAGGTTGGCAGAAGCTGGGACAAGTAACGGGAGCTCACTCTGTTCTGTGGCACTAGGGATTCGAACTGCTGAACTGCCAACCTTTCTGATCGATAAGCTCAGCATCTGAGCCACTGAGCCACTAGGATCAAATAGTTTTATGTAAAAACCATAGGGCTTCTCCCCATCTCCCAGCATTAGAAGTGAAATAGTAAAGCTTAGAGAGCTAGAAACATTAAGAATGAAAACCAATACTTGTGATTTTACCAAGCATGCATGTTCCCACAAAGTTCCGCCTTGCCCATTTGAGAATCTAACGAAGCTCTGCCGGTAAAATGATACACTGATTCCCTACAATCTAATTAAGCCTGGTTTCGATTGTTTGAGTTCATTTGTCTTCAGTGCCATCAACAATGGAGGAGAATCTGGAAATGTTTGTTTCTCAGTGATTTATTTGGCTATGTTTACCTCTTAACAGTTTGGCTACAAATATTTAAACAACAAAAAACCTGCTGAGGACAGAATTTGAGCTCAGATGACTGTATATTTGTAAGAAATAAATGGTGTGCCTTTCCAATTCCTTCCATGCTGACAAGTAATCATGCTTTCAAATTTGGGAGAGGAGGACACTTTTTAAGGCAATAATCCATGCAATTTGCCAGTACATATAGGGTTTTTTTTTTGCATCTTGGTTCCCTTTACCATAATTTGATAAAGGTACACTAGAAGGCCCTTTCTCTTCCCTTCATCTTAAGGAAGTGTCCTATGTACATCACGACTTGTGGCATGATATGGATGACATCATTTTGACAAAATCAGCAGATAACAGAATAACAGAGTTGGAAGAAATCTTGGAGGTCTCTGATCCAATCCCCTGCTCAAGCAGGAAACCCTGTACCATTTCAGACAAATGGTTGTCCAATCTTTTCTTTAAAATCTCTACTGTTGCAGCATCCACAACTTCTCGAGGCAACTAGTTCTACTGATTAATTGTTCTAATTGTTCCTAATGTCAGGAAGGTTCTTCTTATTTCCAGGTTGGTTCTCTCCTTTATTAGTTTCCATCCATTGCTTATTGTCCTGCCTTGAAGTGCTTTGGAGAAAAGGTTAACTAATACACTCACCCACCCCTTTTTTGTGGCAGTCCCTGAGATATTGGAACGCTGCTATCATGACACCCCTAGTCCCTCTTTTCTTAAAATAAACATATCCAATTTCTGCAACCATTCTTCATATGTCTTAGCATTGAGTCTTCTAATCATCTTTGTTGCACTTCTCTGCACTCTTTCTATAGTCTCAACATCTTTTAAATTATGGCAACCAAAACTGGATGCAATATTCCAAGTGTGGTCTTATCAAGGCATTATAAAGTAGTAGTAATACTTCATGTGATCTAGATGCTATCTCTCTATTAATGCAGCTTACGACTGTGTTGTCTTTTTTGGCAGCTGCAGTACACTGCTGGCTCATATTTAATTGATTGTCCACTAGGGAACCAGATCCTTAAATGTCTTTCTGTCCTATGTTCTAAAATCAATTATCTGGAATTATTTCTACTAGAAATTCCAAGGCTGAAATTGGATTTTATTTATTTTTTGCATACACTCTTAGAAAATTCAGTGTTGGTTGAAAATAATTGCTCATAATTTTAATATTTAACCCAAACAAGAAAAAATGTTCAATTATATTACCCAATGGCTATATAGCTTGTTCTAGCACCAACATCTCATTAAAAACACTGTCCATGCAAAAATGTGTATGAGTGAGAAGTTAAAGGAGAAGTTAAAGGAGAGATAGCAACTATTTTGTTTTGGGTCTGCAGTAAAGAAAATAAATAGAAATAATACTAATTGTCAGATAACAAGAACTGATATGATAGAATGTAGCCTGGTGCAAAGCAACCACCTAAGCTGGAAACCTTAAAATGTTCAAAATCTTATCTTTAAACACTTACTTGGGAACTGCAAATATGTTTATTCATTGCATGGTGATAATGTGGAAACCATTCAAGGCTTTGCTATTCTATAACAATTAGCTCACAATTAGTTGAATATGAAGAATGGTGTACATAAAAATATAGATTCTTACTATCTGGAAATCATATTTCTGTATTAATTAAGAAAAGTGGAATTAAGCTTGAAATAAAGTAGGTGATAAAATTTGTAAGGCCAGGCTAAAATTAGGGTCCACTTATTCATAATATTATTTTAGCATTTGTAATAAAGTAAAATATTATAATATTACACATAAAGATAGATGGTGATTTTCTTATTTGCTATTATAAAATATGATGAAAAGCATATTCATCATGATCCACAGCTACAGTTTATGGCAATAAATTTGTATGCAACCTTTATGCTGAAGTTGGAAAAGGCTACAAATGGTATAAAAAAATTAGTTGTTCAATAAAAGGGAAGCTGTGAAAGTATTCTTGTGATAATATATAGATTCTGCTGGAGTTAAAATTGTTTTGTGTTCCAATAGATGCTTCATCAAGTAAAAACCAGGAAGAACTCAATGTGTCTCATATTGATTTTTTTATTTATATAAATCAGCAAAGATCATTAGAACATGAAGGGTTATATTTACCTGAATTTATTGAATAGGGTAGCCAGAAGTTATTTTATGGATTTTTCAGAAAGAAAAAGAAAAAAAAATCACTGCATTAAACATTCATGGAATTCTTAAACGTACTGCTCTAAGCAGTTGCACTATTCTACACATGCACAGAATTTTTACATTAAGAATTAGGAGAATGAACCTCAAGTTTACCTAGTTTGTCTTTCATTCAAAAATACTGGCTCTGTTCTCACAACAAGCTTAATTGGGTCAATTGTATGTTTAGTATGAGCACTTCAAAATCACTAGATCAGGCCTGTCAAATGGGTGGCCCACAAGATGGATGGGTCACGCACAGGCCATGCCCACCCCAACTCTGCAAAGGCAAAAACACATTGTGATATGTCATGATATGTCATGTGACACAATCAAGTTTGAACCTATGACTTAGATCAGTGATGGCTAAACTTTTTGTCGTCACATGCCGAAAGCGTCTGTGTGCATGTGACAGTGCACGTATGAGTGCCACACTCATAATGCAAAGCACACATGACACCTGCCTCTGCCCCCTGGCTCCAGGTTGACTCAGCCTTCCATTCAGAGGTGGTATTCAGCAGGTTCTGGAGAACCGGTAGTGGACATTTTGAGTAGTTTGGAGAACCAGTATTTACCACCTCTGACTAGTGCCACCCCCATCTATTCTCTGCCTCCCAAGTCCCAGCTAATCAGGAAGAATTGGGGATTTTGCAGTAACCTTTCCCTGGAGTGTGGAGGGAATGAGGATATTGCAGTAACCTTCCCCTGGAGTGGGGAGGGAATGGAAATTTTACAGTAACCTTCCCCTGGAGTTGGGAGGGAATGGGGATTTTGCAGTAATCTTCCCCTGGAGTGGGAAAGGAATGGAGATTTTATGGTATCCTGCCATTGGAGTGGGAAGGGAGATTTTACAGTATCCTTCCCCTGCCAAGCCATGCCCACTAGGCATGCCACACCCATCATGCCACAGCCACAGAACTGGTAGTAAAAAAAATTGAATCCCACCACTGCGTCCATCCTTCCAAAGTGGGTAAAATGAGGACCCAGATTGTTGGGGGCAATATGCTGACTCTGTAAACCACTTAGAGCGGGCTGTAAAAGCACTATGGAGCGGTATATAAGTCCAAGTGCTACTGCTATTTGCTCATCAGCTTCATACTGCAAACCAAAGGGCCTATGGTTTAATCGTTAATACATCTGTTTTGTTTCCTAATGTTTCCAGGTTGGTGGTTTGATGCCTGTGGCCCTTCCAATCTTAATGGGATGTTTTATTCAGCTGGACAACACCATGGAAAAATAAATGGGATCAAATGGCATTACTTCAAAGGTCCAAGTTACTCATTACGTTCCACAACTATGATGATCCGTCCCTTGGACTTTTAAAGAGGCAATAAGATAGTGGCCACCTGAAGGACACCTTGTGTAATGTTTAGAAGCAGAAGGTGGAAACTCCCTGAAAATGCTGAATTCCAACATCCTAGCCGTCTTTGGATCTTATTTCACTGGCTGCAGTAAACAAAGACAAGTCACTGTCCAACCTAGGGACAGGTGAAACTGTGGATTATGAATAATATAAAATAGCTTTTGTGGCTATTCAGTGGACAACTTTAAGGTTCGGTTGCCACCAATAAACTGGTATCTTTTAACCAAAGCCTTTTTTGTTGTTGTTTTGCTTTGAACAAGCAGAATTTTTTTTAAAATATAGGAAATGCAAACCAAGTGGCCTTTTGAAAAAAAAATACAGAAATAAACTCTAATGGATGGCAGAAGATGTTCGTCTGTCAAGAAAATGGTATCAACTCAATGCAGAAGCACGACTGCTATTTATTTGTAGCCCCTTAAAATGCAACTATGGCCTTACAACCTGGCATCAGAAAATGGGATTGAGATAGAAAAAAATATCTTTAATACCAGAACAATATGGATTATATGAGTCATTTCTCATTAAATCTACGTGAGACATGGAGCATCCTTCAAAGAGACAATGAATCAAGTTGGACAGAAAAATAAGAGCAATAGGTTGAGAATTGTTAATTGACCTGAATGGCTAGGCTAAAATTTGGCAGTCCAGATAATTGGGCTTTTCCAAATATTTCAACTATGTTTGATAGTATGACAACAAAAGGGATTATTTTTCTTTCTGACTGCTACAGCTTTACTTTGCTTTATATGACATTTCAGTATGAACGTCATATGAAAAACAAAGAAAAAGAAAAAGCACATCTTTTTTAAAAAAAATGCAGAATCAAGGTTATTTGTACATAGATTTATGACATGGATACACAAATACATAAACTATGCAAATATCATAACCATGTATTAACTGGATTTACTTTATCAGTCTTGCTGGTTTGCATGTAAATGTTACTAGTAAATTGCTAGACTTTCACATCTGCTATTCAACCTTCATTTGACAGAGTTCAACAGAAAACAATGAGTTATTTCCTATATTTAATTTACACCTTTGGACAATGGGTTGGAAATTAAAGAATACGAGAGAAGAAAGAAATCACAGATATGGATTGCAAATGCCCTGAATGGAAAGCAGTTATAATTGAGTGGATCAATTTAAATGGGAAAACAAAACATTATTTTAAATGAGTAGTACTAACATGTAGTTCCCTACATCGTGATCTACAGTAGATGGTACACATAATCCTGAATTCAGAGATTTCAAAGATTGTGGGTTATTGTGTTTGTTTCCAATACATCCACATCCAAAATTCAATGTGCATTCTAATGAGTGTTGAAACCTAGTTCAGATATTTGGCCAAGGTGACAAGGTCTTTCATTGATCTTTCAGCTTCCAATGTACATCTGGAATTAGACACAATACCATATTAGAGGAACATTGGCAGTTGAATCAAACCATCAACTCATTTCATTCCTATTTTTATGGTTTCAGAAATGCATAGACTTTGGCAGTAAGCTGTTGCCTATCATTTCTATATATGCTGATCATTTACATATAAACATGATATTACTTATTTTTATCTGTATCCCATTTTTCCCTTGGGAAGATTATATTAATTTGTTGATTCAGCAAAATATACATATGTGCCTTTAAATATTTCCTCAAAATAAAGAGGCTTATGATAAGCAAAATACGGGATGATAATTTAGAACTTTTATACATTTGGTCTTTTCACTGAAGTTAAATGGGAAATTTTGCACCTGAATTCTTAAGGGAATGCAGGGAAATAGTGGGCATTCATGTACCGACCTCTTGGCCACAAAAAAAGGTTTTTCCCCTCCCCCCACCCACCATTAATTCATGTAGATTCGTGTGAAGTGGAGAGACTCTATGGTTCAGGGGTAGATTATATTGACATGTAGAAGTTCTAAATCCTGTCCTTGTATCGCAAGAGCCGTGGTGACACAGTGGTTAGAATGCAATATTGCAGGCTAATTCTGCCCACTGCCAACAGTTCAATCCTGACTGACCAAAGGTTGACTCAGACTTCTATCCTTCCAAGGTCGATAAAATGAAGACCCAGATTGCTGGAAACAATATGCTGACTCTGTAAACCACCTGTAAAGCACTATGAGGTAGTATATATGTCTAAGTGCAATTGCTATTGCTATATCTGAAAGTTGATAAAACAATTGAAATGATACAAGTGCCTACCTGAGCTATCCTATTATCACAACTGATAATCTGGGACTAGATACAGAAACTGTATGATCTAGTAATTCATCTTTTTATGCTTCTGTCTTTCTGAGCTATAGAATGAGTTTCTCATTTTCTCCAGCCAGTAATTATTCCCTTTCTATTATGTACATAACTGGTGGCTCTGAAATTAAAACATCATTGGGTTTAACCAATGCCTGAGCCTTTTTAAATTATTTTAATTAATAATTTCTGCTGTATCTAATACAATGGTCTCAGCTTCCTCTTAATCCAGGGAAATCGTCTTTCTTCCATGCATGGGAACAAAACACACTTTCATTTTTAAAACAAAACATGAAAAAACAAGGATGTACCACGGTATTCTTTGTAATTGGGACAAAGTTAAATTGTGTATTTATGTACTTGTTTGCATTTACATATTCCTGTCTAAGGGGTTAATTTGTTGTTTCTTCTGGTTAACTTTCCTAATTGTTCTTTATTCAGTCGTCCCTGCCAACTGTTGGTTTTTCTCTTATTTCAATAATATTCATTTATATCCAAAGATTGTGGTGTTTCTTGTGAGTGGCATTTTTTTAAAGTCACCAAATCCAGACTGCTACTGCATGGACTGAATGGCAAAGGGGGAGGGTTTTTTTAAAAAAGTCAAACCTACAAGCATATTTACTGTTTATTTATCTCTGTTTGAAGAAATGGGGGACATGATTTCTTATCCTTTATAATAAAATGTTTAAAACACGCTAGATGGTTCCATATTTTGACTCGGTTGGGAAATGCATTTTTCTGGCAGACCTGCCCTTGAAATTCAACATTTTAAAAAGAAAGATGAAGAATATTTCACATCACAGATTCTAAAAACGTTACAAGGGTGTGTGATGGCTCAGCGGTTAAAGACGCTGAAGCTGACAGCCCAGGTTTGAGACCCGAGTGTTGCGTGAAAGAGTAAGCTCCCATCCTTGCCCAGCTCCTACCCACCTAGCAGTTCAAAACAGGGGTGAAATCCACTTATCTTTGCTACCGGTTCAGTATCAATGTGATACTTCCAGCGCAAGAGCGGAGCATCAAAAAGGTAAGGTAAGCAAACAGCAAAGGGGGGTGGGTGTAATCTGCTGTGCCGCATGATTTATATTCGCTAGAAAGCAGGAAATCCTGCTTTCTAGCTAATATACATCGCTTGTCACAGCTGATCGTCAGAAAAACTGGTTCGCTCGAATTGGTTTCATTTATTTTACTACTGGTTCAGGCGAACCAGTAGCATTTTTACGAACCAATCTGAACCAGTAATATTTCACTCCTGATTCAAAAGCATGTAAATGCAAGCAAAAAGTTATCACTTCTATAGGAAGGTAACAGCATTCCGTGTGCCTCGGAGTATAGTGTGCTAGCTACATGATCATGGAAATATCTTCAGAAAATGCTGGCTCCCTCAGCTAAGTAAAGGAGATGAGCACTGCCCCCTAGAGCTGAAAACAACCAGTCAGGGGCAATCATTACCTTTAACAATTTTACATAAAGGAAAGTGTTTTCTTTCTCAATAATATACCTTCCCCCCTTTTTTCCTTGTCTTTTCTTTTGATGTTCCAAATGCTGATCTCAGCCAACCGATTATTATACGATTTGGATTTTTATTTCTTTGCTAATTATGCCTGTTCCTCTGGGTCATTTACTTTTTTTCGTCCTCCTTAATTACTTTTCATTCTTTAATCATTCATTCATGAAAGTTGGCACTCTCAAGCGATTTTAATTCTTTTACCCAGAGCCAGATATTGTTTCCCATAGGTATTAGGGAGGGAAAGTATTTTAACCATTGCTTTGAAATAGATTCATTCACATTTTCCAAGGAACTGAACTGCAATTGGACTTCTTCAATGAGCACATCGATGCCAGACTAACTTGTTTTACAAAACCAGAACAAAAGCCAGAGGCTGATGAAACAGTGTGGTTTAACTCCTAACAAATAGTGCTAGATTTCCAGAGGAGGAGCAGAGGAGCATTATCTCATCAAAGTGAATTTTGTGTTAGAATTTTGTGATGGTGGAATTTATGATACATAAATGGAGTTGGATTAATTAGAGCAGATCACCGCTATTATAACTCCTCCTCCTCCTCTTCCTCCTCCTCTTATTCCCAGCTTTCATGCTAGGATACTAAAGGGAATGGCCAAGATTTATATCCAGCATAATAACATGAGTTTAGGGGGATAATGTGAAGCTGTCAAAATAGAAGTCCCCTTGCAAGCCCTATTAAGACCCCCACATCTCTGAAGGCAGGAAGAGGGGCCAACCAAAATTCCTTCCAGTTGGATTTATTTCAAAGTACCATTGAAATAAATAGTAGCTTCACCACATTTTGATTATACCAACCAGAATTATAATATTCAGCTGTCTAAAACTTCCAGGACTGTGGGATTAGAGAAAACTGTATCAGCTTTAAAATGAGAAACATCCTCGTATGGAAGCGTTCACACATTTTGAAAGCTCTCAAATGGTAACACAATCCTGAACTATTTCTCCCAAAGACAGGCTAAGATTATGGATTTAAATCAGACTTCCTTCTTAGAGTCAGATATCTGTATGAGAAGGGTAAAACTGTCTCACAATTTTTTAGTTTGTTGCCACCTAAGCTAAACTATTTAAGCATGAGACAATCTACATTTCATTAATTGACACAATTTATAGCCTCTTGAAACTTTCTACCAGCTGATCTCTAAAGCTACAATTCAACCTTGAATGTGAAAGCCTCTGGTAATTTAATAAGCAGAGAATCTATGTTGGTGTACAACATGGGAATGAAAGGTTTTAAATTCCTATTAGGGTTTATCAAATGGCAACATTGAAATATTGATTGGTATCAAACTCTAAAATGCATGACACAACCTAGAACCATGATGCCGTACCTATGGCACGCATGACAGAGGTGGCACATGGAGCCCTCTCTGTAGTCACGTGCACCGTCACCAGCTGCTCTTCTGGTTTCTGATGTGCACATGCATGCTGCTGGTCTTTGCAAGCGCTGGAACACCCGAAAACGGCCTGAGAATGGCCTGAAAAATGCCCCCAAACCAGGACATTTTTCAGCCATTTTCAGGCTATTTTTCAGGCCATTTTCAGGTTGGTTTCAGGCCAAAAATGTCCTGAAAATGACCATAAGAAAGGCCAAAAAACAGGCATGCATGTCCTGCCCAGCTGGTCTTTGGGTTTTCCGGTGCTTCGACATGCCCACATGCACATGCGTTCCGGTTTGAGCACTCAGTGCTGAAAAGATTCACCTTCACTGACCTAGAAGAACAGTTACTTTCTTAAAGATGTTAGTGGTGGTGCTATACATTAGTATACTTCAAGAAATACTCTATATTTCTATCTTGGGTAAGAAACTGATCATTCAGAGAAGTTAACTTTAAGAAATATTTATTCTTCCATATGTAGATATTGATTCATTCTCCAGAAAGCCTTTCATGCTTAAATTTAGAAGCAGTGTCTTCTCTGAAAGAAATTATAAACCTCTGGTTTCTTTACATTTAGAACCATCACTGAACAGTTAGTTTATTTTCTTTGGGAAGACGGAACATAACTTCATGATGTATATTTTCTTTGCTTCTTTCAACCTTTAAAAGATTTTGGCTTCAGTCCTTGACTCATGTCCCTTATATGTTGCTGTATGTTTCCTGTTCTGGGAATGTGGTTCTTATAGTAGAATAGCCAAACAAATGTTGGTCTTCTCAAAACTGGAAGACAAACTTCTTCCAGTGCTTTAAGAAAACAATTAAACATCATTGTGATTGCCTTAAAGCTTCTTTGTTTCCTAAAAGAGAGAAAAATATACTAAAATCAGACCAGGATATTGGGGCAAGCTGTTGAGAGCAGATTTTCCTAACCTAGAAGTATGGGAATCAGAACTCTGATCATGCTGGTCCTGAGCATTGAGATCAACACATTTGGAGGATGCCAAATTGGTTAAACCTGATCTAGAGCCTTATAGTTAGAATCATGGTTAGTATATAGATATCATTACTTCTACAGAGGAATTATTGAGTCTGTCATCTGCACCTCCATAACTGCCTGATTTGGCTCTGCAACCCAACAAGACAGGCACAAACTTCAGAGGATAATTAGAATTGCAGGAAAAACAATTGCTACCAACCTGTCTTCAACTGAGGATCTGTATACTGCACAAATCAAAAAGAGGGCTGTGAAAATATCTAAAGACCCCTCACATACTGGGCATAAATTGTTTCAGCTTCTATCTTCAAAATAGGTATAGGGCACTGCACACTAGAACAGCTAGACACAAGGACAGTTTTTTCCCCCCCAAATACCATCTCTCTGCTTAACAACTAATTCCCACAATACTGTCAATAATTTACTCAGAATGTATTACTATTTTCTTCTCTTCCGTCCTAGTATCTATCTCTCCCCACTTATGACTATAACCATGTTGCTTGTATCTTTCAATTTATATTGTTTTTATTGTTTCCTAATATGATTTGATAGCTTATTAGTAACATTGACTATCACTAAGTGTTGTATCTTTTTATTCTTCATAAATGTATTTTTTTCTCCTTATGGACACTGAGAACATATGCACCCAAGACAAATTCCTTGGCCAATAAAGAATTCTGTTCTGTTCTATTGGAACCTGTCCATCCCAGTCGTAACTCATGGTGGTTATAAATAGAATCATGGTGGGTGATTTTATGGTTGGTGGGTACATGACCAACCAAATTTTCCATTTTTTACAATGATCATTAAGCAACACCACAGTTGTTAAGTGATCTAATTGTTTGCTATGGACCAGTTTTGCCAAAAACTGAAAAGAAACACTGGTTTACAGCAAAACCATTATAAAACATAGTCATGTGATCATGGAACACTATGAATGGACATAAATATGATTTAGTTGCCGAGCCTCTGCAGCGTAGTCACATGACTGTGATGATGGGACATCAAATTCATGCATAGTTGCTCTAAATCTTATACATACATACATACACATACATACATACACACACACACACCACCACCACCATTTGCACCATGTTTGTGGATGCATTGTATATCTGCATTATATCAATGCTTAACAGAGATATTTTGACCTAGTTGAATTAGGAAAGAAAATAATTGTTCCTAGGTGCTCATGATAATGTGCTGCATAAATAAGTCCTCTTGAAATTAAGGCAATTGAATATCATGAACAATGTAAAGGAAAAAAGAAACCTCAAGAAAGCTGGATAGTTCTTTCTCCATATCAGATGCATTCCCATCATGAATAAACCAGAAGATAAAGTTGGATATGTGTAGTTTAATGAAAAGAAGGACTAGAAGTAACATGATAGCAATGTTCCAATATCTAAGGATATCACAAATAAGGGGGGGGGGGTGTCAATCTATCCTCCAAAGCACCTGAGTGCAGAACAAGAAACAATGGATGGAAACTAATCAAGGAGAGAAGCAACCTAGAACAAAGGAGAAATTTCCTGACAGTTAGAACAATTAATCAGTGGAACAACCTGCCTCCAGAAGCTGTGGGTGCTCTAATACTGGAGATTGGACAACCATTTGTTTGAAATGGTATAGGGTTTCCTGCTTGAGCAGGAGTTGGACTAGAGGGCTTCTAAGGTCCCTTCCAACTTTGTTATTCTGTTAAAAAGAAACGTTTATCCTCAAATAGGAAAATACATCTTTTCTTTCCATAACCCCAGATCTATGCTAAAAGTCACAATGGAGATCCACAGATGGATAAGAAAATCATAGGTGAGTTCCAAAAGGGAAAACATAACAGTTTATCAGATTAAAGTATATTTTTACCACCAGACATGAGGATTATGTATGTGTGTTTGTCTATTGTATTATTAAGTGTTAGCCTTCCTGAGACCTAATTGTTTTAATATTCGATAAATGAAAACAGATGTATTAAGTCCATCCAGCACTGCCTTGTCTGGAAGGTCATAAAAATATAACCATTTTTTTTTCTTTCTTTCTGAATATATACAAAGAAGAAAGGCAAACATTAATTACAGGACTGTGGAAAAATATCACAAACACAGCGAAGTACAGTTTCATACAACATGCTACTGTAAATCAGAATCCCAAATAAACAAAGCACAATGCACGTGTTGTATAGTTTGCTATATATGTAAACCTAATTATAGCCCTAGAACTCCAAACAATGAAGAATTGCCAATTTACAAGACACCCAATCAAGATTCTGGAAAACCAAATGCAGGGCCACTTTTCCATCAGTATAACACACACACAAACACACACACACACACACACACACACACATTTCACAGGAGAAAATTGAAATAAAATGTTGCAGTTTAAAATATTTATTCAGATTTTGTACCAGTCTGTAGCTGCTTTTCACCCTTCCAATGCTGGATTTGATGCCCAAAGCAGAAAGCCCCTGATTTCAATCTACAAAAAATTCCTACATATTGAACCATCCTTTGGGAATAAATTCACTGTTAGCATATGGAATAGCAGTGAAAACAAATGTGTGTTATTATCTAGATCAGCGGTTCTCAACCTGTGGGTCGGGACCTCTTTGGGGGTCGAATGACCCTTTCACAGGGGTCGCCTGACCATCAGAAAACCCACATTTTTGAAAAAAATATGGAAAACATAAAATAATTTAATGGTTGGGGGTCACCACAATATGAGGAACTGTATTAAAGGGTCGCGGCATTAGGAAGGTTGCGACTCACTGATATAGATTCTAGAATATTAATCTAGCAATTCCTACAAATTTTTCTGTTTCTGTGAAGTCAATCAGCATTTTTATATGACACAGAAAAGACTAAAGCCAAATCAGTCTAAGGCTATCAAACACGTCCCCCAGCTATCTTTGATTCTGGAACACCATAGCTCTCATTCCTATTCACATCATTGTACAACATAGCCAGAGGTGGTATTCAGCCGGTTCATGTCGGTTCGGGCGAATCGGTAACACAGACAATCTGTTGGCCCCATCCACCTACCCCTGCCCTCTCCTGCCCTTTATTTCCTGCTTTCTAGCTCATCTCAATCATGAAGCACAGCTGATTCCCCCACCCCTTTCTGTTCTACTTACCATTGCTGACTTGGAAGGTAAGCAGCTGAGCTTCTAAATGCTCCGTTTTTAGTGCTGCGTACAAGCGTTTTAGGCACCCACACACAAAGCGCACGCTCACTGAACCAGTTGTTAAACTGGCAGCATCTCACCACTGAACATAACATACTTGATAAAGTAGAAAATGCCCCTAATTTTCCCTGAAAAATTTTGCAGGAGGAGAAATTGTTTCAATTGGCTTCATTTGATTTTTGTTTTATTATTAACAACATAGCAGGCAATGTCTTAAGCATGTTACATGTATATTGTGAATACTTTACCAATTGCTATTTATCATGCTTCTGTTAATTCACAATGCTCTTCATCCTTTGGCATCTGGGTACCTACAGGATTATTTCTTCCAACTAGATTCAGACCATCCTATTAAATCATGCTGAGAGAAGGGCCCTTTGTTTTCTCATGTTTCTAGGATGTCAGTGGAGGCAAAGCTAAAAGGCAACACTTCTCCATAGCATCACACAAACTTTAGAGAATGGGGTCACTACTGAGATCAGATTGGCCTTCTCCCTAGCAGCTTTTAGAAAGTTCTTAAACACTGAGCTTTCAAGTCAAGGAATGTCACCCTGGACTTCTTGTTATTCTCTTAATTTAGTGTCCTACTCTGGCCTTGCAATTTGGATTGTAAGTTGTTTTAATGCTGTTGCTGTTTTTACCGTGACATTGTAAACCCCGAGAGCATTAAAGTTGCATTTTGGTCACAACTTTGGGAAGGATTATGGAGTCTTCTGCCAAGCACAAGTGAGGTCATAAATAATCATGAGCAGGATGTACATTCACTAACACTTCAGATGAGACAGGAGATAAACCATGCTTTACAGAAAATCCAAACCTGAGCCTTTATTTTCTTCTCTAGTATTTCTTTTACTCATTCATTCAGTTTATGTTTTGTCTTACCTCCTGGAGCTCAAGCTAATTGGGGAAAAATATACCTGTTTATCTCTGCATGATTTACTACTTAGTCTTTGCTTTCTTTAGTGGATTTCTAGCAGAGGCACGCCTTTTTTTTCTATTGTGACATCCTTCCATATAAAGAGTTTGTGGAAGCAAACATGGCTTTCCTTTTCCATTACTTAAACAATAATGCTTAGAAGTAGGTTGGACTGTGAAAGGGTGATTGGCAAAGTTTCAAAACTGCAGGCAAACTTAAAGTGAAATATCTCTGGTCCAGTCAACTACCGAATCACAATAATTCCCAATAGTGACTTCTTGTGTGAAAAGGAATGAAGTCTATGTGTCAAATTTGAGTGATTCTTGGTAATACTCTGAGATTTATGGAAGGTCAAAATGGTTCAGATATCTCCTTGATGTCTTTGTGCGCCGTACAATAATAGAATTGAATTGAATAACAGAGTTGGAAGGGACCTTGGAGGTCTTCTAGTCCAAACCCTTGCTTAGGCAGGAAAACCTACACCACTTCAGATAAATGGATATCTAACATCTTCTTAAAAACTTCCAGTGTTGGAGCATTCACAACTTCTGGAGGCAAGTTGTTCCATTGATTAACTGTTCTAACTGTCAGGAAATTTCTCCTTGGTTCTAAGTTGCTTCTCTCCTTGATTAGTTTCCACCCATTGCTTCTTGTTCTATCCTCAGGTGCCTTGGAGAATAGTTTGACTCCCTCTTCTTTGTGGCAGCCCCTGTGATATTGGAGAGAATTCTGTTTCACGTTATGGCAACAAAGCAGCAAGTGCTGGACATTGTCTTAATATATATCAGATCTTGTAGCTGGCTTCTTTGACCTTTTCTCTTTCTTCTGTTTGAAACAGAGCTTTGGATTCAGAGGTCACAAGGCCATAGATAACCTTTGCATTCTGCCTGGGACTCTCAACATAATGATCTTCTTTGATAAACATTTTGTGGAAAATGAACGTCTAGAACATGCAGCCATTGCTCCTGCCTTCCTTTCTTTATTTGCATTTGACAAGTCTCACAATGGGGCAGTCAAAATGAAAATACCCAAAGAAATAGCACAAAACAACTGCATTAAAAAGAATCGTGAGTTGCTATTGTTGCTTGTTGTTTTACACTTCAATATAATTGTGCGTTTCTTCTTAGCCACAGAAAATTAACAGAAGTTTCTCAGAAGATATGTATTCGTATAAAATGTTGTGTCTGTAATGTTTTTAGTTTATTTAATATAAAGGCTTCAAAAAAAACCTCCTTAGTTCTTGTGTTTCCCATTCATGAATCTTTCTTCCACTTCATAATATCAGCTTGTAACTGAGTGAATAGACAACTCAATGCACATCCATGAGCTCACATTATCCGGCATGTGGTGGGATTAAAGTTCTAAAACATCTCTGTGGGAGACACTTCTGAGCTATCATCAAAAAAAAAGAAATGAAATTATACATGGTTCATTGAGCAGGTTTAGATCATTTTTTATATTTGCTCTTTATAAGATTCCTATAGTCTTTTATACATAGTCTTTATAAGACTCTGAAACAGGAATAGCATCCCAGCCCAGAAGGTATGGTCCAGTGGTGGGAGTCAAAATGTTTTACTACTGGTTCTGTGGGTGTGGCTTGGTGGGAGTGGCAGGGGAAAGATACTGTAAAATCTCCATTCCCTCCCCACTCCAGGGGAAGGTTACTGCAAAAAAAAAGAAGAAGGGGACGACAGAGAATGAGGTGGCTGGATGAACTCACTGAATCAGTAGGCGTGAGCTTAAATGCACTCCAGAGGATGGTAGAGGAAAGTAAGGCCTGGAGGAATGTTGTCCATGGGGTTGCAATGGGTCGGACATGACTTCGCAATTAACAACAACAACAACAGGAAATGTTGCATTACTTTCTGTGATAAAGAATCTACTGCAGTATGATTCTATCTGTAGCTCCCACTGCCTTAAGAAAGTTCAAAACATTCTTAAAGATCCATCTCATCCTTGGCACTCTTTTTTTTTTAACGATTACCATCTGGCAGATGGTACAGGACAATAAAAACAAGGACAAAAAGGCTGAAAAACAGCTTCTACCAGTAGTAACTATATTGAATTCTACTGTATAGTGCAATATTGATGCAATGTCAGGGGCTTTCAGTACAACTGTATAGAATGTGAAGGATGTGTATTTTTGTTTTATTTTTTATGTATAATGTACACTGAAGATGGCATTTAATTCTGTTGTATGAGATGCAATGACAATAAAGTCAGCTAACTGACTTCTGATTCCCAGCTAACACAAGGAGCTCTGGGGTTCATTTATTTCAGACACTTTTAGCCTCTCTTTCTGCATTAAATGATCTCAAGGAACAAACAAGGCCTGGAGTTTTTCTATTTTGACTTCTATTTATAATGATCAATGGGGGGGAAAATGGGGTTGAAGCAACCATGGCTTAAAACTACTCAAACATATCAGATCTTAGGCTTAATGCACTGTTTGTGCTTATCCCATTCCTCTTTGTTGGCATGGGCAGTGTCTAATCTGATGGAGTCAGGCAGAAAAGAATATTTGCTTTAACCTATCAAAGATGTCAAAACATTGGAAGGGTTATTAAACATATCTAAATTGTAAGGAAGGTTGTTGTTGCCTAGCCAATGAATTAAAAGATTAGTGTCATGGATAGGATAAACCTGAGATTCCACTAGGAAATATTGCATTACTTTGTTTATTCCAAAGTGTTTGTCTCCAGCAAGTGCTCATATATTATTATCAGAAAAGATTTGAAATCTGTTGGAGTCTAAATGATCCAGGAGATGAGGGTTTTTTTTTACCATTCAAATAAACTAAAACAAATCCTGCTGGATTAAACCCAATGTCTATATCCTATTTCCCAGCTGGGCAACCAATCTCCTATAACAGCAAGTGTGGAATCAAAATTTTTATCCACATTTTTATATCCAGTTCATATTTTTCTGAGTTATTTCTATAGCAGATACAAATCACATGCTGAAATCCATGAATAATGAGTAATGTAGTTAATATGCACAAAAATGTAAACATTATGAAAAAGGTTAATTAAGAAAAAATGTACAATGGAAAGCATTGTGTTGGATAGACTGAGTGGCAAAAATTGCACAAATTAGTAAAGGACAATGCAAACATGCTGACATTTGGAGACGTGCTTTTCTTCCCATAGTACCTTCAGGTTAGTGTTGATATATGGTGACTGCCTGGATTAAGTCCCTGCAGTTTGCTTGGCAAGTTTTCAGAAGTGATTTCCTTTTGCTTCCCTCCTAGGGCTAAGAAAGTATCTGCTTAAAGTTACCCAGTGGGCTTCATGCCTAAGGGAGGCTGGACATCATGGTCTCCTAGCTGGCGATATGTATATGTATAATGGCTAGGCTATTGCTTTTATAAATTACCAATCCATGTGGAACTGAGGCTGAAATAAATTTGTGATTCAGAAAAGTGATGAGCCAAGGTGGCGCAGTGGTTAAATGCAGCACTGCAGGCTACTGCTAGATCAGCAGTTCAGCGGTTCAAATCTCACCGGCTCAGGGTTGACTCAGCCTTCCATCCTTCCAAGGTGGGTAAAATGAGGACCCAGATTGTTGGGGGCAATATGCTGACTCTCTGTAAACCGCTTAGAGAGGGCTGAAAGCCCTATGAAGCGGTATTGCTATTAAAAGGACATTGAATAAAATTGAATTTAATGAATATATTCCTCCTTATCAGTGACTGGTAAAAAAGCAAACTTTTTTTTTAATGGATGCTTCCATCTTGCACTCCCAATTAATAGCTGTTGAACAGTATTTCCCATGTATTTGTCAAATGAAGTCATGTAAAAAATAACCCCAACTAAATAGTAATCACTTCTATAGGGCTTCTTTCACTCTAAATTGTATTGTGTTGTGGGGGCGGGGAGTGTTGCACAAAGGAGACTCAGTCAATCTCATTGTACACATGTTGTACTCTGACAATAAAGGTTTGAATTGAATTGAATTGAGCAAATAATTCCATTCATTAATGCACTGTATGCAGAATTAAACAATTGCCAATCAGTTTTGCTTCAAGGGTCCCAAGTTTTTACTTTCATGAAAGGAAATCTATTTTCTCTTTCTCCAGTCTCTATAATCTATAGGTAAATGCTGAATGAATATCATATAAGTTGAGTTAACCTTAAGTGAAATCTTCCAGTTCATTTACTGAGCTTTATAGTTGACAGAACTGTTCGATATTATTGCATAGAATAATCCTCCTTGTGTGTTTTTCAATATATACCGTGTTTCCCTGAAAATAAGACAGGGTCTTATTTTCTTTTTACACACAAAATATGGCTGGGGCCTTATTATGAGGGGTGGGTTTATTGTTTTGGGGTTGCTGGGTGGCTGATCTCTTGCGAGCGGGCTCCCAAAGAGCCGGGCACAGTCTCATGGGTGAATGGCTGTGTTGCGCTGTTGCAGCAGCGCAGCCCAGCAGTCATGAAGCGACCATACTCATGAGCAGCCACCCAGCAAACCCCCTTTCCAGCCGGGCACAGTGCCATTCACTGACCTAGGGGTATCGCCAAGCCGCGTGAGCACCTGATTGCCGCCACCCGGCTCCCGCAGCTTGCGCTTTCGAAATGGCAGTAAATGGCGCTCTGCATGGCTGGAGGGGGGGTTGCGTGAGCGGCTTTTCCGCTCTTGCTCACGCACCTGCCAGCCTCACAATGCATGGCCCAGCTCTCTCCACAGAGCCAGGGCACTGCTGCCAGCACTGCCACCACCGCCACCACTGCCACATGGCTTTTTTTTACGGCTTCCAAACCAAGTCTTCTCGCAGTGGCCGCTCTGTGCGTATGCTCTATGGTTGTACGCTCTGCCAGCAGCTGGCCCACAACCATAGAGTGTACGCCCAGAGCGGCCACTGCTGGAAGACTTGGTTTGGAAGCCAAAAACCATGCGGCAGCGGCAGCAACAGAGGCGACGGCGGAGGTGCCCTGGCTCTGCGGAGAGAGCTGGGCCATATATCATGAGGCTGGTAGCACATGAGCAAGAGTGGAACAGCTGCTCGTGCAATCCCCCTCCAGCCATGCAGAGCACCATTTACTGCCATTTTGAAGGCACCAAGCTATGGGAGCCAGGCGGCAGCGAACAGACAGTCATGTGGCTTGGCAATACCCCTAGGTCAATGAATGGCACTGTGCTCGGCTGGAAAGGGGGTTTGCCGGGTGGCTGCTCATGAGTGTGGTTGCTTCATGGCTGCTGTGCTGCGCTGCTGTGACAGTGCAACACAGCCATCCATCCATGAGGCTGTGCCCGGTTCTTTGGGAGCCCACTTGCAAGAGAGCAGCTGCCCGCAACACTCTTCAGCTGGGCGCAGAGCCGCTCACCAACCTAGCAGTATCCCAAAGGCGCTAAGCTAGGCACGATCACCTTTGCCTCCCCCCAGTTCCCGCAGCTTGGCACTTTTGGGATACCTCTAGGTTGGTGAGCGGTGCTCTGCCCGGCCGGAAGTGGGGGGGTGTCTAGGGGGCTTACTTGCAGCAGAGGGCATATATTTTTGCCCACCAGAAAAATGTGGCATGGCCTTATTATCAGGACATGTCATAATTTCGGGGGGAAACGGTAGTATACATATTCCATATTGATTCTGATGAATTGATATAGAAAAGAGATGTGGGAAAGTTTGATAAACATTAACTAATACAAAGATTTTTAAAAATCAAATATAATTCTTTCCTTATGAATTAATTATTTCATTCCATTGTACTTTAAAGGAATGGAGTGGGACCTATAAATATGAAGAAGAAAACTCTGTTGCACTGATGGTGATTGAGACACACTAGATGTTAATTGGCCAATCACATCTCTTTTCTACCTCAAATAAGTTGGCTTCCAACCACAAGTCCTATATGTTCATTGTCACAGTTAAATAGAAAAAGTTCATATTGGCAGAGTGTTAATTTCAGGAAATCTACAATCTCCCCTGGGTGCAATTAAAAGTATGAGTGGGGCAAAAATAAATAAATAAATTATATATAATTCCAATTTCAAAATCTGGTATCTGTTTCAGTATTATCTTTAATAATCGAGATGGAGGTTATCAAGTTTCAGATCTTAAATTCCTAAATTTAGTCAAAGGTTATTTGACTCAATTCTCAATTAAGGCCACACTTAGTAGGTGATCTTAAAAGTGATAGGAAATTCAGGAAATTAAATCCCTGGATGCCTTTATGTGAATCTTATCAACCAACTTTATCTACCCGGCTAGCGACCCCCAGGGGGAGCCTTCCCTCTGGAATGAGCTGCCCCCAGAGCTTCGCATAATCCCCGACCTCTGGTCCTTCCGACACGCCCTAAAAAGTTGGCTTTTCCAGCAAGCTGGCCTGGCTTGAATAGACTAAAATATAGGATTAATTTGGTTGTTAATTTTAATTTTATTTTTAAATTTTTATTGTAAATATCAATTGGGGTTTTTTTGGATAATTTATTTAATGTCCCTTTTAATTTTTGTAATATGTGTTTTCTTTTATGTTGTACGCTGCCCTGAGTCCTTGGGACAAGGCCGGCATGTAAATCCAATAAATCTAAACCAATTCAGGTAAATTTAAACAATAGACTAGAATTAAATTAGTTCTACTGAAATCAATAAGATTGGCATCTCCATCACTTTTGCTTGGAATGAAATTTTTATGGCTTTAGCTAGCCTTATTTATGAACAAGTTTGAGATCCTGTTTGGTATAGTACCGTAGTTAAGGAATCAAGCTAGAACCTGGGAGACTGTGAGTTCTAGTCCTGCCTTGAGCACAAAGCCAGTTGGGTGACTGTGAGCCAGTCACTTTCGCTCAGCCCTAGAAAGGAACCAATGACAAACAACTTCTAAAAAAGCTCACCAAAAAAATTGCAGGGCCTTGTCTAGGCAGCCTTTGAGGACTGAGCACAACTGAACAGAAGAAGAAAAAAGTTTCAGTTACATTTTAAGAAAGGCTGCACATACTCTCTGACACAAACACAAGTACATGCACACAGAGAAAGACAAAGAGAGACAAAGTGAGGCAGGGAGGGAAGGAGGGAAAGAGAGGGGGGGAAATGCTATAATTTCATAATAACCACAAATCAATTCTGAAATGTATTTTAACAAAAGACAAAATATAGGTAGTGCTTCACTTACATTATAATTGGGACCAACATTTCTGTTGTTAAGAATGAAAGCAACTTTCTTACACACACACGTGCAGTGTGTGTGTGTGTGTGTTTGTATGTATATATGTATGTATTTATGTATGTATGCATGTATACATATATGTATGTATGTATGTTGGTAGATAGGGTGATCAAGATAAGAGATATAGATTTTTTTAAAGAAAAATCTATTGTAATCTAAAATAAATGGGTATATTTTTATTTCTCTTTTTGAAAAACTTTTTTTTTTAATATCTAAAGAACAGTATACTAAATAGAACCCCTCAGCACCACCATTTTTATTTGAAAGTTCTGCACAATCTTAACATTTAATTCAACCCTCTGTTGAATATGGTAAGCAGGTTTCCCTCTGGTCCGCCTGTCAGGCGGGAAGTCTGCTGGTTTAAATTGATTGGTTCACATTACAGGCGGGAAAACTCAAGAGATCTCAGTGGCCAAGCTGTCAGGCAACTCCCTTTAAAAGAAGGAGCTGCCGGACAGCTAAGCTACTTGTAGATATCGGTCTACCAAATAAACAGCTGTTATACTAACTGAGCGTCCTGCCGCTTCACTCGACTCACACTTAACACAAACTTTATCTGCCTGGGTTTATGACAGATGGCAGCAATTGTAGTGTTCCTCTGTCTGGCCTTCTGGTTGTAATGGGCATATTCTGAAGACCTATGGAAAGATAAATATCAAACTCAAAAAATGGAAAGAAATACTGTGCATATTTACATTATTGTTGAATCTTATATTTAAATCATTTGCAGGGGAAAAAAACTCTTTAGTATTATATCTGAAAACATAATATTCAAAACATAAACATATAGAAACTATTTCTGAATATAATTCTGGGCACCCTGTTTCTTTCTTTCTCTCTGTTTTTAGTGAACATACCTTGGGTTATAGAATTCTCTTCCTTGAGGACTGGGTTTAATCCTCTCAAAATTTCAAAATTGCTGCTGAAGTATTTATGTTTCCCTTGAGTGGAATAGAAGTTAAAATCTGGTCTCCCTGTTTTGATAGGGAATTGTTTTCTGTTGCTCATGATGTTAAGATATGGATTTGTTTTTAGTAATTTGAACTGTTTTTATTATAACTATTTTTTAATAATGTGGATCATGCTTGTCGGGATAGGGTGTCAGCTGCTTTGAGTTCCTTTTATAAAGAAACAACTGGATGTAATGTTTTCAAATGAAGGAAGAAATAAAGAATTAATGTCATCCAAAATAAATAAATTCAGTGGAACTCAGTGGTAGTTAGCCTCAGTGGCTGACTATAATGGTCTGTACAGCGATTCTTGAGCACACAGTAAATTTTACTGAAGACTCAGATATTTTCCAATTGAAACATATGAGAACATATAAAAATAATGTACTATGGATTTCTAAGGGTACATAATTGTGACATCAATTAGAATTTAAGATCAGTTTATCTCCATTTTTATTCAGTCAGAAATCCACGTCAATCTCCATCCAAATTGCAAAACTTTCCAAAGCTGGGCATGTATTTAATCGTGAAACCTCAAAACTGAGCAGGAATTTTTGTCCTGGGGAAATTTGCGTTGGAAAGGAGACTGGAATCTTCCCAGCACAACCTGAAAACTAAACAATGGGTTTTCGCTCTGCAAAGCTGATGCCCATTGTTGAACAAAAGCCCTTTGCCCTGTGCGGGCTACCCAGTAATTTGGGGAAATGGTCTGTTAATAACACTTTGCGTCTCTGAGATGTCAAAAGCTGTTACAAAGGCCAGTGGGAACATTTAGCAGATGGGGTTTTTTCCTGAACTGCTGGACCTCAAGCTGAAGACGTACAGTTGGTACATTTAAGTTCTTCTCCCTGTGAGGGTCTCTGTGAATATCACAAATTAACTTGTGGGAGGAAAGTAAAGTCCTACACTTAGGTAAGAAAAACAAAAAAAAAAGCCAATGCAATCCTAAATTGCATTAACAGAGGGATACAATCAAGATCAAGTGAGGTACTAATACCAACTCTATAAAGCCCTGTAAGACCATACCTAGAATACTGCATCCAGTTTTGGTCACCACACTATAAAAAAAAGATGTTGAGATGCTAGAAAAAGTGCAGAGAAGAGCAATCAGGATGATTAGGGGACTGGAGACTAAAACATATGAAGAATGGTTACAGGAACTGGGCATGGCTAGTCTAGTGAAGAGAAGGACCAGGAGAGACATGACAGCAGTGTTCCAATATTTGAAAGGCTGCCACAGAGAGGAAGGGGTCAAGCTGTTTTCCAAAGCAGGCCAGACAAGGAATAATGGATGTCTGAAGGCCAGACAAGGAATAATGGATGGAAACTGACCAAGGAGAGATTCAACGTAGAAACAGGTAGGAACTTTCTGACAGTGAGAACAATCAACCATTGGAGCAGCTTGCAGTCAGAAGTTGTGGGAGCGTCATCACTTGAGAGTTTCAAGAAGAGATTGGATTACCTTTTGTCAGAAATGGTGTAGTGTCTCCTGCTTGAGCGGGGGGTTGGACTAGATGACCCACAAGGTCCCTTCCAACTCTGTTAATCTGTTAAAATCTGTTAAACTAGTCCTATCCTTGTCCCATTACAATATCCATCTCTTTATTTACAAGAAGATTGACATTTTTTCTTTGTGTTGCTTTTCTATTTAACAACTAGGAATATCAGAAGAAATCCTTTGAAGAAAACACTAAAGGGTGTCCTTATCACATTTGGAATAACTTCATTTTTCAGTTTAATCTGTTTCAGGTTTGTTTTGTTTTGTTTTGTAGTTTAACATGATTTCTTTCTTTTAAAATAACTGCAAATGAATTCAACAAAGAACAGCCTCCTATTTGACACACAGGTGAATAAATGAATGAGCCAATAGCTTCTTTCTCTTCAGTTTGAATTTCTTCATTCTGTTTGATTTATACATCAATTTAAGAAAAAGGAGTATCAGGGAATATTAAATTATTTGAAAGGCATTTATCTTAATAATATACACATACATACATACATACACGCAGGCATATTTTTCCGGATCCACACATTTTTGTAATAATTTCTGGAATTGAATTAAATAAAATTTTCAGCAGGGCAAACCTGAAATAATATACAGACTATAATGTTTAAAATAGAAAATTTTGATCATTCCTACTAACATACAAATGAAATACAAATTTTCCTGTCTCTAACATCACCTTTGTTTCTCTTCCTTGATTCTAGGCTTTGGCAAGGAGATTTATTTAATGAAAACAGAAAGAAATCTGCACTATAATGTTAAAGAATTGATTCAAGAAATGTATTCCTTATTAATTTGGGAAATAACAACATTCTAAAAATCATATGATGGAGCAATTTGTTTCTGTATAATCTAATTTTAATAATAAATTGGATTATTTTTATTGATATTATTTAATATTTCCTTAGTTTCTCTGCTGCTTATCCTTAATTTATTTTTAATCACTGCAATGTATATAATGTGTAACTGTACTATTATTAATATACTTTAGGCTATGTTACTGCAATATAAGACTGCAATACTGCAATAAAATTTCTTATGCTTTTGATTGTGATCATTCCTTTAATATTCATTCTTCAAACCTTCACTTAAAAAAAGATTATAAATTGCTATCTATTTTTTCCAATGGCTTAAAAGTAGCATATGCTTTTGACCTGATGAAATCAATATTTCCTAAATTATATCAGCTATCATTAAACATTGTTGTACAACAGAGTTGGTAGTGAATAAAAACCAAAAAGCAAAAAACAAAACAAACTCAGCATAGTTTACACTTTTCTCCCTCAAATATTTATTGTTTCCATTTAGCATTTCTGTACTTTTCAGCTCAAGGAGTAGCATATAACTATAGTTATTTGTATCCTTATTCAGAGATCTTTTCCACAAAGGAATAACATTCTCATCATTTTTCCTGTATTTTTTCAATTTGAACTGGTATGTCTATTTTGTCTTCCTTTTTAATGAAAATGCATACCATACATTTGGCTTCCTTTTTACCTGGATTATTATTCTCTGAGGACCAAAAAACAGAATCAAAACATTTGCAACAACAAATGTGGGATTATCTGATTTTAGAAAGGAAAGCAGCATTGAGAGTTTACTAGTGTATCTATGTGGGAACCTTCTACTTGCATTACTTTCTAATGTTGGGCAAAATTCTTCAGAAAGAGAGAAGTCACATTGCTAACACTTTAATTATTAAGAAAACACTATGTTGAAATTTACTTTCTTCATACATTGAATGATTTGATTTGATTTGATTTATGTGCTACTACTGAAGTAGATAAATATATCTACTTCATCTAGAGATTACTATTAATAGTAATATCAGAAGTATTCCATTTTCTATGTGATAATAATTCTGATCTTTTAAGGCAACTCTTTATTATACTGTCTATTATGTATCGTATATAGTTGTAAGTTGAAGTTCTCAGTCTGGTCCTCTGTTGGAGCTGGAAAATACTCTCTCCTGATTGGTTGTGGGCTGATCAGCTTCCCTATAAAAGGAGCTGGGTCAGCCAGGGAGCAACAGTTGCCTCACAAGCAGTATTGAATAAAAAGCTGTTAGAAATCACTCTGGCCTCACCTCCATTCTTCACCCAGAACATAACACCATCTCTTCATTACATAATATCAGGAACAAAAGCAATCCTTGTAGGATACTGGGCCTCTACTCTCTTTTTCAGGAAGTGTCTAATACCTAGTGAGACCTGGAAATCACAGGCAATTCAACATGAACATGCTTTCCTGTAGTGATATATATATTTAAATCACAGACAATAGGTGTTGATCTGCTTCTACAACAGAGGTGGGTTCCTACCAGTTCGCACCTATTCGGTAGAACGGGTTCGTCAAATCTACTGAACCGGTTAGAAGAGGTTCCACCAGTGGACTCGGAAAGCAGGCCACACCTACAGAAGAGGTTCCAAAATTTTTTGAAACCCACCACTGATCCTTGGATATGATTGTTCTACACTATCATGCTCATATTTATAAAACTCAGTGCCTCTGTGAAAGATAAGGATGACTACTGCGTTTGGGGTGCAATCAAAACATTGTGTGTGTTGAAGTTGTTTTAACACAAACCAAAGATGCCTTTTAAAAAACAAGTTTACATCATATTCTTATGCATGCCAGTGCTGTGTGTGAGGTAATTTAAGGTGGTTCTGACAAGTGTCGTCAGCATCTTCATATCCGGTCACATGGGTGGCAAGCCACTCCCATCCAGTCACATGGGTGCAAGCCACTCCCACAAAGGAGGCCATACCCACAGAGTAGGTTCGAACAATTTTTGAAACCCATCACTGTTCTACAAGAATACTTTTCAGGTATTTGAAGAGTGCTGTCATATAGTCAGATAACCAGTGGGGAGTATTGGTTAAGACACCAGGCTAGAAGCTGGGAGATCATGAGTTCTAGTCCTCAATTGGACACGAGGCTAGTGGATTGATTTTGAGCCAGTCCTTTTCTCACAGCCCAAGGAGGAAGCCAATTACAAACAACTTCAGAAAATCTTGTCAAGAAAACCGCAAGGATTTCTCCAGGCAATTGCCAGAAACCAATAGTGACTAGAAGGCATCATCTCCCTCCCTCTGCCCCCCCCCTTTGTCTTCTTTCCATATTTTACCTTTGTATTTGTAAAATTCATTAAAACCTGTTTTAAAAACTGAGGTCAAATTAGTCTGGCAACATTTCTTCTTGAGAAATCCGTGCTGACTTCTAATAATTACTGCATAGATTTTTAGATGTCATAGATCATTCTGTGATCTGCTCTAGAATCTTGCAAGATATTGATGTCAGACTGCCTAGTTTATAAATTACTGGATCTTTCCCCTCTTTAAAAAAAAGTTAGGGGCATTTGTTTTCCTTCAATCAACTAGTACTTCATCAGTTCTCCAGGATTTCCCAGATAACCCATAAAGATTTGGCCAGACCATAACAACTTCTTTGAATGCTCAACAATGCAATTAATTTGGCCCTGGATATTTAAATTTATTCGTATTAAGACTATATTCCTGTCAGGCTTCAGACCTGCCCTTTCATCCTCTTCCTCACAATTTCTGGGAAAAGGAAATGCTTTTTTTGCTGGAAAATATTGTAGCAATCGTATTTTGTTGTCATAACTTGCCAGCTGTTATGATGATCTTTTCCCTTTTATTTTCAATGCATCTAAATAAGCCTATTTCTTATTTATTTTATCATTTTTTTTTTACTAACTGCAATTTGTTCTGACTTTTCACTTCTTAACAGCAACTTTAGCCTGGCCCATGGTCTTCTTTCTTATCTGATTCTCTTTCCATTACCATTTCATTTTATTTTTATTTTTTTGGCTAGCAAATAAATGTTCCCTAATCTTTCATGGTTAGTCCTCCAGTGTTTCTGCTATTTATAGTGCCTCATCAAAATCCTCTCTGCTGATTAGTACCAAGTCAAAGATAGGGTCTTACACATTTTTCCACTTTCTGAAGAAGAAAGTTGTCAGCAAGACAGATCGGGAATTTTCTAGAATAACCATGCTTATCTGAATGTCTCCCAACAGATTTGAGGGAAATTAAAGTCTCCCACTGCTCTGACTTCATGTCTATTTGAAAGATCTATAATTTGCTTTTGGAAGATATAATCCATATCTTTCTTGTCTAGGCAGGCATTAGTAGAATCCAATAGTTTTGTTTTTATCAGTTCCTCCATTTATTTCAACCCAGATGCTCTTTACAGCATTGCCAAGTCATCATTTCAATTTTCAAGAGGAATTGATATTTTTAACATAAAGGGCAACTCCCCACCTCTTTCTATTGCTTTAGTTTATTTTTGGACAACTTGTAGCCTTCAACTGCATAATCATTCTCACATTATATCTTCATTATATCTTTTAAATCACATTTACCTTAATGTACCAAGAGTACTTGTCTGCTGAACGCTATTGGATAAACAATGAAGAACATGAAACTAATGTTCTTGATTTTTGACTGAATGGTTTAATAAGTTCTACTTAAGCAATACTATCTCTTCCAATAGTTCACATGTTCTTATCTGAGATCCTCACTTCAAGGTTTTTGTTTTTCCTCCCAGTTTAAAGACTTCCTAATCTAAATTGTCATGCTTGGGCAACAAGTAATTTTGTCAGTCCTTGGGAAGTAGAGCCCATATTGTGTCTGCAATCCATCGTCTAGATTACTTTTTCTCCACCTCAGCAATTTAAAGATGTCTGGACTTCAACTCCTAAGATTCCACAGCCAGCATGCTATTTAGGAAATTGTAGGAATTATCATAGGACATGGTGGCTCAGTGGCTAAGACACTGATCTTGTTGATCAGAAAGGTTGCCAGTTCAAATCCCTAGCGCAGCATAATGGAGTGAACTCCCGTTACTTGCCCCAGCTTTTGCCAACCTAGCAGCACATAAAAAATGCAAGTAGAAGAGTAGGGATTACCTTTGGTGGGAAGGTAACAGTGTTCTGTTCACCTTTGGCATTTAGTCATGCCAGCCACATGACCACAGAGACGTCTCCGGACAGCACTGCTCTTCGGCTTTGAAACAGAGATGAGCACCGCCCCCTAGAGTTGGGAATGACTAGCACAATTGTGCGAGGGGAACCTTTACCTTTACCTTAGGAATTGTCACATACCTTAAAATTACATCATAGGAATTGGTTTCAGTTACTGGAACTGATTTTTTTTTCATGGCACAGAACACCTTTCCCAACCCCATTATTTCTTCTGGCTCTATCCAATTCTTAATATATAGATATAGATATAGATATAGATATAGATATAGATATAGATATAGATATAGATATAGATATAGATATAGATATAGATATAGATATAGAGATAGAGATAGAGATAGAGATAGAGATAGAGATAGAGATAGAGATAGAGATAGAGATAGAGAGATAGAGATAGAGATAGAGATAGAGATAGAGATAGAGATAGAGATAGAGATAGAGATAGAGATAGAGATAGATAGATAGATAGATAGATATTAAAGCCCAAATCAAGAATTTGCTTCGCATATTTTATTTCATATATTTTACTAATGGTTAACTAACAAAAACAGAGGTTATAATTTAAAAATAATTCAAAGAGATAACAAAAATCTCTATTGAAAATATTGCAGGATGGATAAACTAATTGTTTAATTGTTTTATGATTAATATTGATATGTTTATTAAGATTACTAGTATGATTATGGTTATCGTTGTAGCTCTACTTAAAGTTAATTATGCCCAGACAACACACTGTTCAGATAGACATGGGATTTTTTTTATGTTTTTCATGAAAAAGTGCACCCATAAAACATATATTCAAAAAAAGAAGAATTTGCTTTGTAGATCTTTTCCCTACATTGAATGTCATATTGTGTGTAATAATCTCTATAACAAATAATACCTGTAACAAAGTAGTGTTTCATTCTCTTCAAAAGACCTGATTTAAACATTTTTTTTAAAAAAAGCATGACATGATTACATGTAAAATGTGACTTTCCTTTGTCCCTCAAATCTCCTAAACTGTGAATTTATTCTTTATATGGTTAGATATTTCAGACTCAGCTGGAAGCAATGAAATGTGTCAATAATGTGTTACTTTTCATTCCTTATCATCCAAACATAATCTGGTTTAAATTGTAACTGGATCAACATTGGCATCTGACAGAGAAAAGACTGAAATGGAAAGGAAGGAGGGAAAAACAGAAAAATGACTACATTTAAAACCTTCCAGCACAGAAAAGGTCAGGTTTTGTCCTGTGAACCTTATGAAATGAAATGAAATGAAATAATGAAATGAAATGATGAAAGCTGTCATCCTGCCAAGGCTAGCATTAGGAAGATTCCTCATAGAAGAGTCTAAACTTGCCAATTTGCTATAAAAGGCCTCTTGACACCCCAGATAATTCAGTGATTGGGGACAGCAAAAACACAAATCTGAGATACCCAAAAGAAAGTGAAAAGTTTATTTTATATAGACATTTATAGAGAGAGAGAGAAATGGAGAAAGGGAAAAGGGAGACTTTCTATATTAATTTAGTTAAACTCTTCTTTCTTTGGCTGTCATTGTGCTATATTTTCCCATTATTGTTTTAAAAGAGATATAATGAAGATGTAAAAAAACCCTTTTTTTTCCTTTCCTTTCCCTTCCTCTCCTCTCCCTCCTTTTCTCTTCTCTCCTCTCCTCCCCTCTCTCCTCCCCCTCCCTTCCCTTCTCTAATTTTAAATTTTTATTTAATTTTTTCCTCTTCTGTTCAATCATTCCAATTCTTGGAGACTGCCAGGAAAAGTTCCTGCAATTTTCTCGGGAAGATATTTTCAAAAATAGTTTACCATTACCTCCTTCTTAGGTCTAGAAGAGAAATTGACTGGCCCAAGATCGCCTAGCTGGCTTTGTGCACAAACAGGACTAGAACTCAGTCTTCCATCTCCCTACATAAAACTGCAAAACATTCAGATATTAATTTCTGGCAGCACCATGAAATAGGAACTCCAAATATCTCCAAAAGTCCAACAAAACATCAGCCGAGAAAATTGGGCTGAAATGAACCTTGTAAGAGGTCTCCATTTCCCATCCAAAATGAGGAATTAAAACTTGCACACCTAATTTAGAATATCTCTCATATGGATTATATAAAATAATATCCAACGATAATGGTCTTCATAGCTATGGACCACAACTCCAGACACCACCAGAATGATGACAGAAGAGACACAATCTGTAGCTACTTGTTTCAGTGACATATATGCCATTTTGGAGGGGGGGGGGGGTAAATTTTTGCCAAGTCATAGGACACATCTACTGTGTCTGACATGTAGAAATAACCAATAAAGCCTAGGTGATGCAGAAGACTTGATTTGTAATGGCAACCCAACAAAGAAATGTCAGCAGAACCTGTACAAGGAGTTTGAAGGAAAGTGTGGATCAGCATCTATAAGCAATAAGCTGTCACCCATTCACATGTTGTCAACAATAAAATCTTTCCAAATTGTTCAGAATCTAAAATGAAGGTGATTCTTAAGCCTGTGCTGAGAACTGAACTGAGCTCCTGGTTTTGTTGGTGGACAACCCAATTGAGCTTATTATATAGTAATATAAAGGTAAAGGTTCCCCTCGCACATATGTGCTAGTCGTTCCCGACTCTAGGGGGTGGTGCTTGTCTCCGTTTCAAAGCTGAAGAACCAGCGCTGTCCAAAAACTTCTCCATGATCATGTGGCTGGCATGACTAAAGGCCAAAAGTGCACAGAAGGCTGTTACCTTCTCACCAAAGGTGGCTCCTATTTTTCTACTTGCATTTTTTACTTGCTTTCAAACTGCTAGGTTGGCAGAAGCTGGGACAAGTAACTGGAGCTCACTCCATTATGCGGCACTAGGGATTCGAACCGCCGAACTGCCAACCTTTCTGATCAACAAGCTTAGTGTCTTAGCCACTGAGCCACCATGTTCCACTATTATATAGTATATAAGACCTTATTTATAGTTGTTGTTGGATTTTTATCCAGTTTCTTGGTTTTTTTTGGTGTGGAAGTAACTTGCCATTGCTTTCTTTTGGATCCCCCATCCATATATTAACCTGGCCTTTTTTGCTTTCAAGGCCAGCCAAGTTGGGCCTCCTATTGCCACTTACTGAGAAACATATGAATTAACATCTTTCAGACAAACTGAACCTATAAATAAACTGAATTATTTCAGGATTTTTAAGTGAACTATCCTTGCGTTGTTTTTATTTACTATAAATTTTCTTGTATAACTGTAAACACTATAATTTTAAAAAGTGCATTTAAAATAAATAATATTGTTTAAGGTTATTAGTTATGTTAGGCTAATATTGTCACTAGAACCAGCCAAAATCTTTTTAATATAATCAAACATACAAACAAACCTTTTAACAGGGCAACAGTTATTTTTTAAAAAGGGCAAAAACCCATTGCTTCCAGATTGTAGTATGTCACTAATGGATTCATTTACATTGAATAATAGCATATTTCTAATTCAGTAATCTATACATTTTCATCAACTGCAGTGCACTGTTGATATCAATGTGTGGGAAAAGACCCAAAGTGACTAAGGAACTACATACAGTGGACTGATTCATGACATATAACAAATTAAGGAACACAGTACATCAGCTTTTAAATTCTTGGTTCAGATAAAAAGTGAAAACAGTGTAATGATAACTAGACATATAAGTAGTCTTGAGTATATTTTAGCACAAGTGCTAATTGAAAAGGGGAAGCTATCAAATATTTTCAGTATATTGATGACTTTGAAAAACCGTGGAAAACTAATCTGGAAGATAATGGGAGAGGCGTAGTAGAATATGAATATATATTATCCAAGTGCAACTTATATTGATTATTATAATATACTTCCCACCCACATAGACAACTCTTTGTGTTCAGAATTTATAATAGGTAACTGTTATCAATCTGATTCTCTTGGATCCACTAATAAAGTAATTCTCAGAATTTCCAATCAGCATGTCATAAATCATTCAGATTCATTCAGTAGTTGTAATACATCTAGAGACATGAGTTGTGGAAAGCTGCAGTGGGAATTCATTTTGTAATTTAAACAAAATACTTGCCCAAGACTCTCCCAGTTTCCAGCATCCTTCTGGGCAGCATTCAAGTCTATTTCTTCTCCTTAGAACCTGCTGTGCTTCCAAATCCAATTCAAAATAAAACCTTTCAGTTCTAAATGTTCTGGGAGGAGAGAAGTTAAAGGAAGCTTCACCTGGATCAGGGGTGGTATTTACTTACCTTCCCTACTAGTTCGCAAATGTGAGCATGTCCATGCATGCACTTTGCCCAAAAAGGGGGGCTAAATGGGATGCTGTAGAGACATGGTGGGCCATAGGTTCGCCATAGGTTCACCATCACGGGTATAGAATTTTATTGGACTCCAAGGTCCCTTCCAACTATGTTATTCTGGTAGGAATTGGACCGATCCAATCCAATGAAGTTTGTAACTGAATGGAATTTGACTGTGGGCACCTTCAGTCTTGGTTCCAAATTTCTAATTTAATTCTTTTATTTTACAGATTGTTCAATTTCTCAGACTGTTTTCTTAAAATAATTAAAAAGTGAACTGGATATATGATACTGTATGAAACTTTGTGCTATATTATATATGAAATTGTATTAAAAAAAAACATCAGGACACTGGACAGTAATGGATTTGTTTCTACAAAATAAAGTGTATAGAAAGCTGTCTGAAGATGTGGAGAACAATGGTAATGAACAAAATTATTAACATAATGTTGTGCAAAAAATAGAAATGAGTCATTAGATGACAGTTTGGACAAAAAGTTATAGTGTCTTGGAATAAGAATAGCTCTCAAGTAATCATGTCCACATAGTTGTTTCTTTATAAAGTATGGTTTATTAAAAACAGAAAAGCAACAAGTCCATTTATCTGGTTTGAATTATTTTAAATAGGTTTGTAAAGTGTTATTATTCCTTTTTTTAATGAACATTTGCTGCCCCTCACACACAAAGTGATCTTGGAATAAAAGAGGTTAAAGAAAACTTGTTTGTATTAGGTCACAGAATTCCTTGGAGTGTTTGGTTGCTCTTAGAATAATAAGAATGAGTCTTACAGAAGAACGTACATGTGTGGCTTCTTTAAACCAAAAAAAGGCAATCAGCCTTCCATTTTAAAGCTCATTTAAAAAATTGCCAATGGATCATTAAAATAGCTGTTATTATGCTCTTTATAGCAATATGTTTTGCAGAATTCAGTACCCTGAAACTTTTCATAGCATAGGGACTGTCAGAGTTTGCTACAAAAATCAAATCCAGAAAGAACACATAGATAACTGATTCAGCAGGATTCATTAACTTCTTTATATACATAATAACACATGAATAAATGAACAATACCAACAGCAGATTCTTCCAACATGGTAGAGAGAAGAAATTGATTTCCAGTTTCAATTCAGAGAGCAGATTAGATTAATTCTCTTGCACAGATTCAGAGCTACATAAGTAAGCCATGTCCAGGCTCCGAGTTGTCTGGCATGGCTCTCAGTCACCAAATAGTTCCCATTGGTTGACCCAGTTGCCATGCCTATACATTGGCTGATTTGGTTACCATGTGCTATTCCAACCAGTCCCCATTGGCTATTGCTATGTCCTATTCCAGTTCATGAATATTCTGACACCAACATTATGCGACGTTTCCTTTTGTAAGGTTTGAAGAAAATATTAAAAACATTCATCAACTATATTAAAAACACATGACTATTTCATCCATATACATGTGCAAGCACACATATTACTGGTCATGTGAGCTATAAAATCTGGAAGCTCTCTGTCCAATATATCTGAGAGAATCAGACTGGAGCTGCTCATATAGCTCATTATTTCCAATCCTGGATAGTTATAAACACAAATTTGACGACACAAATTTGCTTTGACTTCTGTGATTTTTAAAACTATACCTGGCTACGAGGTACCATATAGCCTTATATCAATAGGTGACACCTTTGCCGAGTTCTAACAGAGGGATACAGAAATATGTCTGAAATGGGGGAAATACTTGTAGCAGAACCAACCAAGAACTAAGAAGAAATTTCCTGACAATAAGAACAATTGTTCTAAAAATCAGTGGAATGACTTGCCTCCAGAAGTTGTGGGTCCACCATGATTGGGAATTTTTAAGAAAAGATTGGAGAACCATTTGTCTGAAATGGTCTCGGCAGTGGTTCTCAACCTGTAGTCCTTAGACTCCTGGGAGGCTGCAAATGTCATCACAGACAATCCATGAAGGAGTCAAATGAATTGACTCCTAAATGTATAAATGTGTTAATGAATATTGTATCATTAATATTGTATCAAAGGGATGCAATAGCTCAGTGGCTAAGACCCTGAGCTTGTCAATCAGAAAGGTCAGCAGTTCTGCAGTTCGAATCCCTAGCACTGTGAAACAGAGTGAGCTCCTGTTACTTGTCCCAGCTTCTATCAATCTAGCAATTCGAAAGCATATAAAAATGCAAGTAGAAAAAATAGGAACCACCTTTGGTGGGAAGGTAAACAGCGTTCTGTGCACTTTTGGCATTTGGTCATGCCAGCCATATGACCACAGAGATGTCTTTGGACAGCGCTGGCTCTTCGGCTTTGAAATGGAGATGAGCACCGCCCCCTAGAGTTGGGAACAGCTAGCACATATGTGCGAGGGGAATCATTACCTTTACCTAATATTGTATAAATATCGTATCATTATATAATGATATTGCTTATAAGCACTATGTGCTTAGAGTTCAAAGCATTGTTAGAGACCGCTACACACCCACTTTACAGTCTGTTTCTGTTGCTCCCTTCTGGGAGGACTATTTGTACCAGGACTACCAGATTCTGTACAGTTTAGTTCCCTATGCCATCCATCTGATAAACTCACAAAATTCATTTTTCTTGCCATGTACAAGTATACATCTGAGCTAGACTGTGCTGTTTCTCTGTGTCATATATGTGGGTATCTGCATAATATTTATTTATTTATTTATTTATTTATTTATTTATTTATTTATTTATTTTCTTGTCATGTTTATGTAGTGTATATTGTAGGTGGGGATCCTTTGACAGCTGTATATGCAATAAAGCTTCCTTTTAATGTATGCTGATTAGTATACATTTAAAGTGACAATAAAGTTATTATTCTAAGTTATTCTGAGTCTAATGAATAAACATGGTAGTTCATGCTTCTGTGTGAAGCAAATGGCCTGAACAGAGTCACAATGCAGAAAAAGAAATCAGAGGCGCGTACCAGGGGCATTCGCAAAGGGGAGAATGTGTGAAGGGCATAACGCAGTGGTGAGCGTTGCAATGCAAAATCATCTTCACTTCTATTTCATGGATGTGTCAGTCTGCACGAGTATTGGCTTATGACAAAACCATCCAATACTGCTAATGCTTCTAGTCCCCTCATTTGTGTGAAAAACAAAATCATCAGGCCTCCTTCTCTAATGAGGTTACAAAAATGCTATTTCATAATTCTCAGTCAAATAGTTTAGTTTCCAATGTTTTAATATGTTTTTCATTACGAAAAACAGAATTTTGCAACAGAATGGCTATTTGCAAAAAAAAAAAAAAGACACATAATATTATTGTTGGAAAATTACCATGGCTGGTTTCCAAGCTTTGCAACCAGCACACTCCCAGTCCATTCCATACCAGATCAGAACATGCACAGACACCCCTCAGTTTAGCTAGCAAAAATATGACTTGATATGTATTTAACAAATGCCAACAAACATCTAAAGAGTTAACCGTCAAAAGCAGGCTAACAGACAGGCAAAAACAGGAAGAAAGGGAGACAGGCAACAATTTACATGACCTACTGTATATCACGAAATATGCCAGAGACACTGAAAACAATGTAACTGTTAATTATCATTGCTAAGCAGGGATTAGGTGGGGCTTGGTGTGAACAAAGAGATGAAGCCCAGGTTCTCTCTCTTTAAATGACACGTTTATTCAGCTGAACAAAGGTGGGTCTTCCCATAAGATTGGAAGAACTCTGAATGCAGTTTGAAGCTGATAGATTAGATAGATAGATAGATAGATAGATAGATAGATAGATAGATAGATAGATAGATAGATAGATAGATAGATAGATAGATAGATAGATAGAGATGGAGGGAGGGAGAAAGGGGGGAGAGAAACTTAATAGGAACTTGGCACACCTTACATACATTTTAAAAATGCTCATGCATACATTATGTGGTTTTGATTACATGTTCAACCCAAAGGCTTGTGTTTTCCTATGTCCACAGGCCCAAAAGCCAGTTAAGGCCTGAACTTTAATTCTGTCATTTCAACATAAGAACCCTTTGATCAAACATCAGAATTATCAGAATCCTGATCAACAATCATGACAATTCAGATGTAAAAGGGAATTACCTTGGGTTATTCCAGTTTAATTCTTTTATATACTGTACATGACAGCAGCAGAATAGAGTTGGAAGTTAGCACCTCGGGTGACCCTTCTACTCCAAACCAGAAAGAAAACAAATTGATGAATGGGGTTGATATATCTAACAATTATAATACTGGGAATGTATGTTCTTATCTCAGATATATACAGACAGACATTCCAGTACTAAATGGGCTTCTTGATGAAATCAAAGACACATTTCAGCATGCACCTTATTTTTTATCTGTGTCGATGGTGGGGGTGATTAAGGTGAATCCTCTTATTCAGCCTACAGTGCTTCCAAATGTCTCTGAGTAAATCAAATAATGCCATTTTATCATTCATGGATGTCTCAATGTTCAGTGATTTGTTCAGCAGGAGAAATTTATTGGGGGAAGCACTTACAATTTGCTTCAGGCGATAGTGCAGGTGAAAGGAGAGGCACAAACACATCACCTCCATGCTGTATAGATTATTTGCAGGCTCCATTCTGTTCCATGCAGATCTGCTGAAAAGTGGAATGATCCTAAAATTCAGGTTAATCTCCAGCAGATATTCTCTCTTTCCATACCCTTTCCTTCTTCCCACAAGGTAGCATAGAAATCCCTCTTTCTCAGTGTTTTAAAGAGCTGTGATCAAGAGGTGGGTTCCTACCGGTTCGGACTGATTCAGCCGAGTAGGTAGTAATTCGGCCTGCCACGCTTCCGAACCGGTTCTATCAGCAGCAACGCCATTTGGTTTTCAGTTCTGTGCATGCGCAGAACAATCTTCATTGCAAAAATGTAATCTTTTTCCTTTTCTAACATTTTGTGCATGTGCACACGGTACAAACCTTTTTTGCACGCCAAACTGGCAGTAATGCTGGCAGCGACTCACCCCAGCTGTGATCCAACTTTGGCATTCAAGCAATAGTTTTATGAAAAGTAAGGTTCTATATTTAGACAAGAAAAATGAAATGCACAGGTACAGTATAGGAGGCACATTGCTCAATAGTAGTAACTGTGAGAGGGATCTTGGAATCCTAGTGGACAACCATTTAAATATGAGCCAGCAGTGTGCAACAGCTGTCAAAAAAGCCAACACGGTTCTAGGCTGCATAAACAGAGGGATAGAATCAAGATCATGTGAAGTGTTAATACCACTTTATAATGCTTTGGTAAGGCCACACTTGGAATACTGCATTCCATTTTAGTTGTCACGATGTAAAAAGATGTGGAGACTCTAGAAAGAGTGCAGAGAAGAGAAAGAAAGATGGTTGGGGACTGGAGGCTAAAACATATAAGGAATGGTTGCAGGAACTGGGTATGTCTAGTTTAATGAAAAGAAGGACTAGGGGAGACATGATAGCAGTGTTCCAGTATCTCAGGGGTTGCCATAAAGAAGGGGGAGTCAAACTATTCTCCAAAACACCCAAGGGCAGAACAAGAAGCAATGGGTGGAAACTAATCAAGGAGAGAAGCAACTTAGATCTGAGGAGAAATTTCCTGTCAGTTAGAACAATTAATCAGTGGAACAGCTTTCCTCCAGAAGTTGTGAGTGCCCCAACACTGGAAGTCTTTAAGAAAATGTTGGATAGCCATTTGTCTGAAATGGTATAGGGCTTCCTGCCTAGGCAAGGGGTTGGACTAGAAGACCTTCAAGGTCCCTTCCAATTTTGCTATTGTATTGTATTGTATTGTATTGCATTGCATTGCATTGCATTGCATTGCATTGCATTGCATTGCATTGCATTGTAAATACTGTCAGCATAAACACTGGTCTTTAAATAGTAGTAAATGCTCCTTAGTGAAAAAACACATATGCCACAAGCAGTTACGAGGTTCAAATATCTGTTTCTTATGAGGATTAACTTGATAATGTTCTGTTGGTTGTTGGTTGCTTTTTTAAGTAGCCTTTATCTAAATAATGATTTCCAGTGCTTACTTATCACAGTTTCACTCTAATATTACCTCATGACCTTTTTACCTTCTCTAACTTTCCTTTTAATTCAACCATACCTGTCAAAAAGGAGAAAAAAATACTGTGTCATTTCCTCTCTTAAATGTAAACCTTTTTTTCTCAATTTTCTTACTTTGGCTCTAGCATCTTAGTGAAGAGCTTATTTTTCCTAAAAGTTTCAAATCCGTAGTTCCATTTATTTATTTACTTCCAAATGTAAATGAAACTAACTGATTGGCAAATCAATGCAACCAAGGTCAGATTCCAGTCAAAACTAAAGTCAGACTAAATATTTTGTCCTGTTTGCATTTTTAAGCACTTTTTTTTTTCATTTTAACTCTGTAAAACAAAAACTAATATTTTTAAAAATACAGAATAAGAACAAAAAGGAATCCATGAAATAAACAAAATTGAATTGAAAGAAACATAAACAAAGAAAAAAAGAATAAGAATTGGTAGTATACCATAGCCTTAAGGAGAAATTCAAACAACTTCAACATCCATATTCAGTATTTCTAATGAGAATGGCATAAATGTATGTAAATGTATCCCTGGTTGAAATTCTTTGTTGTAATATCTATTTTTTTATCCTGAACAATTTCCCACACTTACAAACACTGATTAAAATACAAAAAATATTCCAATAAAGAAATGAATTTAATGATCAGTGTTTTGTGATGGAATTTTTGATAATATTCATGTTTGTTAATTATTAAAGCATCTGCACAGCATTCAGGAATTCAATGTTCATTAAGGGTAATAATTATTAGCATACAGGGAAGTTTACACTAATTTAAGCTTTTTCTTTTTCTTTTCTTTTATTCTGACTCACATATGTAGAGTAAATGAACATACATATTGCCAAATATTAAGCGCTTTCTTGGAAGCTTAACTATTTAAATTAAATAAATCAATAAAAACTACTTATGTACTTGTGATATGCAATTATTATTGTTTTGGAAGGAAATGTTAGACAAAGTCTGGGAAATATCCCCAAGATTTTTGAGGGTGCTGTTTGGCCTTACAATTACACTACAACTATCCTTTTTATGCAGAATTGAAGTAATAGGGTGATTGGAGGGGGGACTGTTTATCATTTTCCTTATTCCTTCTCCTCCTCCTCCTTTGGAAACCTGTACATATTTTTATATATATATAAAAGGTAAAGATTTCCACAGTTGTGCTTGACTTGGTGTGAGTGTGCACGCTCATCTCTGTTTCTTAGCTGAAGGAGCCAGTATTGTCCTAAAGCAATTTCCATAGTCATATGGCCAGCATGACTATAAGCCAAGGTATATTGTTGTTATCTTCCTACTGAAGTGGTACTTATTTATCTACTCACATTTTCATGCTTTCGAACTGCTAGGTGGGCAGGAGGGGGCAAGGATGGGAGCTCACAACATCATGTGATGCTTAAGTCTCAACCCCAAAACTTTCCAACTGATAAACTCAGTGTCCTTAATCATTGAGTCATCGCACCATCCCCCCCCCTTTTTCATGGATACAAAGTACTAATCAGGGCATTGTAGTACTATTAGGTGGGCTACAGCTTTTCCCCTTATTTTTTTGAAGACTCAAACACATTGTCTCATATGTCAATATGTCCTATCTGTCAATGACTACTTCAGCTTCAACCACAAGCAAACGATAGATACAAACTCAAGGTAAACCGCTCCAAACTTGATTGCAGAAAATATGACTGGTCAATGCCTGGTGTCAACTCATAAAGTTGAAACTTGGCTCAAGGCTAATGAATTAATTAGGGCATCTTTCGGAAAGATGACACCTGGAATGCCTTGTCTGACTCTGTTTTACATCCCCAAACCCCCATAATTTTAATCTAAGACTGTCTACTGTTGACCTCACCCCATTCCTAAGAGGTCTGTAAGGGGCGTGCATAAGCGCACCAGCTTGCCTAGCATCCCTGTTCTACTATCTCCATTTATTTGTACTCATTTACTGTGTTCATATTTATGTTTATACTTATACCTGTTATCTTTAACATCTTTGACAAAATAAATAAATAAATAAAATATGTTGATGTCATCGGAAGTGGTGGAGTTTGACGCTTTTATCTTTAAGGTTTAAGGGTAGCAATGAAATTAGGTGTTTGAGTGACAGACTGCTCCTATCCTGATCCTTAATCCCCAGCACATCTGAAAATCTGCCACTGTTCAGGAAGGTCAATCTCAGAACACTGGAGGTGGAGTGAGTAATTTAAGCAAAGTGATATAAACAATTCCCTGTCCTGCTTCAATTACAAACTGTAATTTTCAACCAAAAATAAACGATCAAAAAACTGGTGCTGTAATTTTTCCACCAAAGTTTAACAGCAAAATTTCAGGATACTGTGGTACATCCAATACGTCAATGTATTTGCCAATCCCTCGCCTAAATGAACATATGCAATTCCTATGGTGCTGGAGAGTCCCTTGGACTGCAAGGTGATCAAACCAGTCAGTCCTAGAGGAGATCAATCCTGATTGTTTTTTAGAAGGCCAGATCCTGAAGATGAAACTCAAATACTTTGGCCACCTAATGAGAAGGAAGGACTTGGAGAAGAGCCTAATGCTGGGAACAGTTGATGGCAAAAGAAGAATGGGATGACAAAGAATAAGGTGGCTGGATGGAGTCACCGAAGCAGTAGGTGTGAGCTTGAATGGGCTCCAGAGAATGGTAGAGGACAGGAAGTCCTGGAGGAACCTTGTCCATGGATTCGCAATGGGTCGGACTTCACAACTAACAACAACAAGAACAATTCCTATGTAGGAAAACAAATAGAATTAAACACACACACACACACACACACACACACACACACACACACACACACACACACATCTCTTTGTCTAATTTATGTGATTAACAGTTTTATCATTGATTACCAAGTTTTTAAACCAACTGGGAAGTGTTAAATTGGCTAAGCATTATACTCCTGGTTGAAATCTGTCCTTTTATTGAAAATAATTGCTGGTTTTTTTTAAAAAAAAGTGGAAGAATCCTGTATAATCCTGCTTAAGACTGCAATTCAGTCGAAGGTCAGTATGCTTGAAAATTAAAAGGAGGGTTTTGTATCCTTTTCATCTATTGCACAATCGTTATATAAAGTTCATTCTCTGTAGGCCTATTTGGCATGTCAAGTCAGAAAAGAATGTTGGTACTCTGAAGAGAGTCAGTAGCATTTCCTGTCCTCGGAGGGCAATTTTTCATTCTTGCAAGTAAAAACTACACAGACTCCATTGTTTTGCATCTCTTTTGCAGAGCAAGAAAATTGCCGTAAGTTGCATTAACATTTTAAGTCATGGTAACCTAAGTGCAAAGAATGGAAAGCAGTCATACCGAATCAAGCCATTGCTTTCTCCCACTTAATATTACCTATATCAAGATTGGGCCAGAGGGGGACTTGCAGCTACCAACTTCCATTATCTTAATCAGAAATGCTAATGAGAAAGCATTAGTTTGAGTTTGAGTTTAATTTTATTTATAGGGCACCCAATCCCGGAGGACTGGTGAATGTGCCACTTCTAAAGGAATGATTTAGGTCATCAAGTACAATCCTCTGCTATATGCAGGAATCCAGATGTAGTACTCATCAATCCATAACTAACCAGACTGTTAAGGTCATCCACCTCCAGATCTGACTTCTGCAATGGTATAAAGTAAGTGTCAGAGTTCCAAGTAACAGACCCAATGAAATCAAAACTCTGAAGCCTAGAGTTTCCCCAAAGTAAGAATTTATTAGGAATGCCACATTAGCACAGCTGGTGAGAACCAGATTCTGAAGGACCCGACGTTTTCCCCACACAAATCAAAACCCAAAGTTCATGCCCCCAGGACACACATCCATCACATGGTCCAATCAGGTCATGGTCCTCCTTCGGCAGCCGTTGCTCCACACCTTCCAATCACCTGATGGGAATGTTCTTGGCTCCCACAAGAAAGAATTTTATTTTGGCTATAGTTTCCCCCTTACTATCTCACATTCCCACAACTGCAACCAGCCTTGCTGTGGCATCCCTGAAGATTTCCAAAATGGTTTCAGGGATGACAGTAAATTATGATTGTCTTCTAGATGACAGACCTGAAACTATTTGAAGCTTGCCCCTTCTCCATACTTTCCTCTTAAGGCTAAACTTATGCTGTTCTTCTTGCAGTGTCCTTTTCTACAATGTTGCTAGTACTTCAAAAATGTTGATGGACCTCAGGTTGTCACAGGAGTCAGCCACAACCCTACCTGCAAATACTAATAAGTGAACCAGGAAATTTCTACCTTTAGGAGCATTCAAAGCACATGAGCTTCAGTTAGTTAGTATGATATACCATTAGTATTGGAAACATCAGATTAATATACAATAAAATCCAAAAAGGTATTTTATCATTCTGAAGAAGTTTTGATTGAGAAATCATTTGATTTTGCACTGAGCTCCTTGTTGACTTTTTATGATTCATGTAAACACTTTTATTGACATTAAACAAGTACATGTTCATGAACCACTAACATTTCAACCCATACGTGTATCAAGATATTTGGACTGTTAGGAATGGAAAATCTTTGGATTTCCAGCTGTTATTGTAATATAACTGCCAGAATTTTGCCCTCCTGGCCAAACTGACTGCTAGAACTTGTACTTCAGCAACAGCTGGAAACTGCAAATTCTTTCAGGATCCAAAAAGAATATGGGGAGAAAGCAGTCATTTACTTTTCTGCCTATAATATTTTTTAAAGAATGAAAGTTCACAGATCAGCAGGACTGCCTGTTTTGTTAACCTTATCGCTATCAGACTTTGGAAATGAGCCACATCTCTAAGTAGTTCCTTCTTGGAGTCTTTAGATTAGACTTACTAGCAAATGTTTCTATTAGGAAATCAAAAGTCTACCACCATGTAGAATCAAAGGCAAACAGCAAAGGATCAAGCATAAAAAAGATAACTTTGTTTATTTGAAATCTTAAAAAGTGTGGCATGACCCAACTTTGAAAAATTGGTTGATGGAGCATGTCTCCAGACATAAAATTGAACCAAGAAAAACCTTACTTTGAGGCTGAAAATAGTTTTGCATTCATTCTATTCTTCTTTTTCACCTTTCCAAACATCTTCATTCTGCTTTAACGAAGAAAATTGCTCTAATTATCATTTCTACTTGAGAGGAAGACAACTCTAAATTAAGATAATCTCCCTTCCATATAAAAACAAAAACTAGACAAAAAGAAGCTCATTTATCTGAGTTGCATATTGTTAACAAAATCTAATATGACCTCAGTCTTTTAAAGTTATATAACTGGAGGGGAAAGATTTAGTTTTCTTTTTATAGCAGTGTGGTAATTCTAGAATGGAAAAATATTCAGGTTCAATTTGTCCTTGTTTCAATATTACTGTAATTATTTATAAAAATAATATTATGATAACAACATGTTATGTAATGTTAATAATATTAAGAGGAGAATAGACTTTTTGGTGCAGGTAATTGTATAGATACATTAAGTATTTAAGTATTTTATCACTGAATTTATCATAACAGGGTGTGTATTAATGAGATGGTGTAGGGCAGGGGTGTCAAATTGGCCACACCCACTCCAGCTCTGCAAAGGGGGAAAAAAACATCATGAAAAGTCACGTGACAGCAACCATGAAATATATGTGTATGAACTGGCTGAATGAGATGTATTTTAACTGGGAAAAATATAACTCAAGGCAGGAAATAAGTAAAATAAACTTTGCAGTAACTGCTGTTGCCTTATTGTTTTCTTACTGGAGAAATCTTGTTCTGTGTCATTGTTTTGGAAGAAGTCTTCTTTTCCATTGGAATCAAACTCTTTGATATCATCTGATTTTTTCCCCCCTATCAGAATCTCTTTCTTTCTCATTTGGCCATCTTACCTGCTGCTAAAAAATGGTCAAGCGACACTAGAAGAATTTAGGACACGCATGAAGCATTCTAGATATTACATATGGGAAATGAAACCCAATGGCTACATCCCAAACAGTAGAAGGCAAATGTCTAAAGTTCAATCAGCCTTGGGGGTGAGGAAGAGTTGGGCAAGCACATTGGAAAAAACAGAGTAGTGAGATTACATTTGATGTATTTCATTATTTCTGGATTGAGTAACCTTCTCGGCAGGCATTTCACTGACATGTTGCCGAGAAAGACACTGCAACTGATTAATGATGAATGCAATGTCCTTGCACAGTGGGAAAGACCAAGAAATGTGCTCCCCCTGGTGAAAGCCATCTGTTTCATCTTCCATTGATAAGGCAGTAGTGGTAATACATGATTTTATTGCTTCCCTTCTGCTCTATAGCACAATAATTCATTTTGGCTGGAAAGCCATGATGAGCACAGTCCAAAACCAAATTCAAAGCAATATATTTTGAGGCAGGAGCTTAATTGTTTATTTCAGCTTTCAAGTACTAATCTTAACAGAATAGCAGAGTTGGAGGTCTTTTAGTCCAAACCCCTGTTCAAACAGCAGACCCTATACCATTTCAGACAAATGGCTGCCCAGTCTCTTTTTTAAAGCCTCCAATGATGTACTATCCACAACTTCTGAAGGCAAACTGTTCCACTGGTTTATTGTCAGGAAATTTCTCCTTAGTTCTGGGTTACCTCTCTTCTTGATTCTCTGAGATTCTGTCTTGGCCAACCTGAAAATACTACAGGGAACATCTAGAAAAACCTTCTAAGTAGAGAACCATCATCATGTGGCGTTTTCTTCATAGACATAAACATAAGATTTAGAGGATTTTTTTGCTCGAAACTATCAGTTACATTGGGAAACAACATTTCTAGATAAAATGTTCTAGAAAATAATGTTATTCTGACCAAGGCCTCCCAAGATCATGAAGCACACTCCTCGTCCCGATAAAACCTCTTTTATTTAGGTTAAAGGGAATTCCTCTCCAGCAAAGTCCCAGCAAACAGTCTTTCATGAGATTTCACAACTACAGACCTGTATCAGGCTTGGAGAGTTGCCAGTTGCCACACTGTAGCAACAATTACTTGGCAAGAAGTCAGGAACAGATCTTCACCCAAAAGAATTGAACTAATTGTCTCCGGCAAACTCTCCTCCCCTTTCGCTCCTCTTTATTCCCTATGGGAGGGGCCATTCATTGTCCACCTGTGCCTCTACTCCTGAGTCGGCCCTTGTTCCTTAGCTCCTTGGCAGCTCTGTGTATGCACACACCAGTGGTGAGTTCCTACCAGTTCGCACTGGTTCAGTGGAACCAGTAGTGGAAATGGTGTCTGGGTCTCCATACCGGTAGGGACAACATGCTTGCCAAACTGGACATATTTGTTTGACATTCTGTGCATGTGCAGACCTTTTTAGAGGCAAATTGTGCATACACTGAACAGCAGAAATGCCAGCAAAAACCCACCCGTGGTGCACACTCAGAACAGAATCCAGCTGTTCTTCTGCCCCACTGATATCTGACTCCGAAGCCAGCTGATAACTGTCTGATGGCCCTGGCCTTATCTCTGCCTCTGATGCAGAGCACTCATCCAAAGCCTTCCCCAGACTCCAGAACTGGCCTATGTTCCTCTCCAACCTCCTCACTATCCAAATCTGCTGTCAGATCTGCCAGGTCACTGGCGGGTCACAAGAAATTGATGAATGAATGAAAGGCTATGTATAGCAATCAATGTTCTCTGCATTATTTTCCCACAAAAATCCCAAGAAAATCCCCCATCATTCCTCACCTATGGTGCCAACATCTTGAGAACTAAGGAAGTGTTGAATTACTGGCCACAAAGTTCCATGAACATGTAAATCCTTGCTTACTATTCACAAGGAAGGTAGATAAAAATTTGCTTCTGAAACCCAGATATAAATAACTCAGAGAACTTTCAGACTGTAGTCAAGAAACAGCTTGAAAAAAAAACAGTCAGTCCAGTAAAGGATTTTGTATTTAAAAGTTTTATGTTTAATGTATTCATTTCTGAAGACAATAGAGAAAATCTAGCAGTAATGCTTGTTTAACAGGAATCCATCATTTTGCTTAACTTCCTTTTTCTTCACAGAGAGGATATTTCAGTGGTGAGAAAAAAGTTCCAAGCAAATAAGAAAATATTATTCTCCTGGAGAGAAATTAGATATATTGTTTTTAGAAATATGCACTAAAATAAGTATAAATTCAAATCCTGCTGGAGAAAGTAAATGGTTTCATTTTGACATTCCAGACACAATTTGAAAGTCCACCAAATTTTAATCAATAAGACCAGGAAATTTTGGGGGGAGGGGGGAAAGAGATGTCTTATTGTTTAGCAGATAATATGTTTTTGGTTGGTAAATTCCAAAAATTCAGAAAATTACAGGATATGGATTAACAAAGTAAATGACATCCTTTGGATTCATTGGCCTAAATGTATTATCACTCATTCATTCATTTGTTCATTCATTCATTCATTTCTATAGCCACCTTTCTCAGACAAGTGACTCTGGGAGGCTTATAATTTTATAACTATAAAATAGTTGAAACAATTTAAAACTATAAAAACATGCAAAAAAAAATCAATATCTCTATCTCTATCTCTCTCTATATCTATCTATCTATCTATCTATCTATCTATCTATCTATCTATCTATCTATCTATCTATCTATCTATCTATCTATCTATCTATCATATATATATGTATGTATGTATGTATGTATGTATATATATATACATATATATATGTGTGTGTGTGTGTGTACATACATATATATATATATATATATATATATATATGTGTGTGTGTGTGTGTGTGTGTGTGTGTGTGTGTGTGTGTGTGTGTGTGTGTGTTTGTATGTTCCAGCATAACTCTGGAACGCCTCAAGCAATTTCAACCAAATTTGGTACACAGATGACTTACTCTCTGGAGACAAATACTGTGGGGGTAAGACACCCCTAACACTCCTCGGGGTGTGGGTTCTGTTCAGGGGTGGGTTTCTTGCCCCATTCCAACCAGTTTGGTTGGAAAGAGGGCGGCGGCGTCCTCGCCCATGTATGTATGTATGTATGTATGTATGTATGTTTGTGTTTGTGTGTGTGTGTGTGTGTGTGTGTGTGTGTGTGTGTAGGGGTGTTACGGCTGTCCCCCACAGTATTTTTTTCCAGAAAGTAAGTCATATATATATATATATGTTTGTGTGTGTGTAGGTGTATATGTAATATGTTATATATATACATATATATATATATACACACATATACATTATACATACATACATACATACATACATACATACATACATACATATATATATATATATATATATATATATATATATATATATATATATGAATGATTTACTTTCTGGAAAAAAATACTGTGGGGGACAGCCATAACACCCCTCAGGGTGTGTGTTCTGTTAAGATATTGCCTGTTTTGCCTTAAAATGGCTTATACTGTACGGTTGTAAAATGGATTCTACTGTACAGTGGAGTTGCCATGGTAACAGCTTCACAGTACTCCACAAGGGGACTCTCTCTGGTAAAGGGGAAAATCCAACATTAGAAATTAATGCATTTATATATCTTGGAAAGATGGAGACATTGTCAGACACAGGTGCCTTCATTGACATTTTTCTTTGTTTCTTTGCATTATTATAATATTCTATCTATGATTCTTGAAAAATAAAGTAGCAAGGAATGACTACCATAGAGAGAGATAATGAACAGATACAATGGGATTATAATTAGCAGCAGAAGGACTGCTTTGTAGCAAATATTCGAGGAAATTATATAAAACCTTGGGGAGTATTTAATGAGAACATTGCCTTTTCCCCAGATCAGTACCATTTTGACAAATTTCCTGTAAGAGGAGTAAACTTATGAAAGACTTTCTTTAAAAAAGAAAAAAGAAAGAAAAAAAGAAAGATAAAGTACATTAAACTTGTTATTTTCCCCAAGGGGGCTTTCATTTCTATAATCTTTCAAACATTGTCTTTCTGTTCTGATTAATGCAACACATCAAAACAATGTCAAACCATCCGATGGGTTATTTCCCATGGAGAAAAGAATGTTTCCAAGAATGCCGTGCTGGACTAGATTTTTTTTCTCCTTCCAGTTATTTTATTTATAATAGAAGCAAACAGGTCAAATCTGCAAAGGATCACTTTCTCATCCTATGGAATATATCATTTACTTTCAATTCACTGGAATATATCATTGTTTAGATAATGTCCTTTGAACATTAAAAAAAATGTGCAGCGTTTGACAATGTAATACTGATATAATCAACACTGGATTATCATATTTTTTTAAAGTCAAAACCTGTCTTCATTCATTGTTTTCATGCTCTCTTTTTCCCTGTCCATTGGATTATGTCCATCGTCCAATTTTGACACACTTTAGACACAATTTTTAAAATAAAGAGATGAGGTCTTCTTGAGAAGATTCCTGCCAACCAAAGACCATATAAGCAAAGGGGAAGCATCTCAGCCTCCTGCACCTACTTAGAATAAGCTATATAACAATCCTCATTGTGATAGAATCCTGGCCTGCATGTAAGATAGTTAGCATCAGTGTAGAGTGTTAATGTTGATCATAAAGTCAAAGATTCTTAAAATAACAATCCATTCCCCACTATCCTGTCAGAGCTGAAGAAGCTTTTTGGATGACAAGTGAAACCTCTTAAAAAAAAACTCCAAAAAAGTCCAGCTGCCTCCTGAAAAAGCACTTTTGGGACAACCATGACCTGGATGCAGGGGTCAGTTCTGGCAATTGCTAGCACCGATTAGCTTGTGGGTGCACTGCGCGCACATGCGTAGTGCAATAAAAATTGCTCGGCGCATGGGCAGAAACAAAAAACAAGATAGCGGTGCCTATGGCACCACCCAGAGAACCAGTTCAGGGTCATGGCAGGCCTGGGTCACTGCCATTTGCAGCGACATAGACCTCAAACCACTACCGGTTCAGGCAAACCAGTCTGAACCAGTAGGAACCCACCACTGCCTGGATGACAGAATCTTTACAGACTTTTAGCTATGCAATTTGGGTTGAACACCCTTTGAATGGTGTGGGAGTAGGAATGGATTTCCAGAGAAAAAGATCTCAGACTACAGAAACCAGGAGCACTACTCAAGTGACCCTGAGAACACAGATAAACCTCCAAGTGCTTCAGTGACCCTCTAAAAAGAATCCATGTTAAATTATGTCATACTCTCCTTCAATTCAGATTTGTAATTATATATATTATTATTATTATTATACAATTGTATCACAGCGGCCAGTTGTTTCGCCGGATTTGGCATTGGTTACTAGTCGGGCCCCACCCAGGGGCCTAGGACGTCGTAACGTATTTTCGCAATATGCGTGCAGATCCAAGCAGTGCGGCTTTTTGCATTTGACTGATGGTGATTTTGTCAATTTTTAACTGTTTTAAATGTAATTCCAGTGCTTTTGGAATAGCACCCAGTGTGCCAATTACCACTGGAATTACCACTGCTGGTTTGTGCCATAGTCGTTGAATTTCGATTTTTAAGTCCTGGTATCTTGCGATTTTTTCATGTTCCTTCTCGGCGACCCTGCTATCACCTGGTATTGCGATGTCTATGATTGTGACCCTATTTTTCTCAACCAGTGTGATGTCTGGTGTATTATGCGCCAGTATTTTGTCGGTTTGTATACGGAAATCCCACAAGATCTTGACCATCTGATTTTCTGTGACTCTTTCAGGCTGATGTTCCCACCAGTTTGTTGCTGTTTTAATATTATAATTTTTGCACAAATTCCAATGGATCATTTGTGCTACTGAATTGTGCCGCAATTTATAATCAGTCTGCGCGATTTTTTTACAGCAGCTGAGTATGTGATCAATAGTTTCGGCAGCTTCTTTGCAAAGTCTGCATTTGGCATCATCAGAGGATTTTTCGATTTTGGCCTTAATGGCATTTGTGCGGATAGCTTGTTCTTGCGCAGCCAGGATTAGTGACTCTGTTTCTTTCTTTAATGTACCTGTTTTTAACCATAACCAAGTTTGTTCCCTGTCCACTTTATCTTTTATTTTTTCCAGAAATTGACCATGTAGTGCTTTGTTCTGCCAACTCTCCATTCTTGATTTTATCACATCTTTTCTGTATTCTTGTTTTGTCTGTTGGGCCTTCAGTAGATTTTTGTTCTTTACTTCGATTAATAGATGTTCTTGACTTTCTTTTAAATAATCAGCCAGTGCATGTTTTTCTTCTTCAACTGTTTGCTTCACTTGTAATAATCCTCTGCCACCTGATTTTCGTGGCAGGTAAAGTCTATCAGTATCACCACGTGGATGTAAACTGTAGTGCATTGTCATTAGTTTCCTGGTTTTTCGGTCCAAAAGGTCCAAATCAGCTTGTGTCCAGTTAACTATGCCAGCTGTGTATCTTATAACTGGTATTGCCCAGGTAGTTATGGCCTTGATTGTATTTCCACCATTCAATTTAGATTTCAAAATTTTCCTAACTCTGTTGGTGTACTCTCGTCTGACAATAGTTTTTACTTCTCCATGCTTGATGTTATCCAACTGCAGAATGCCTAAGTATTTGTAGGCTTCATTTTCTTTGCATTTAATTAGTTGGCCATTGGGCATTTCAATTCCCTCAGATGCAGTGATTTTGCCCCTTTTTATGGATACAGTGGCGCATTTTTCCATGCCAAACTGCATTGAAATATCGGTGCTGAATACTCGGACTGTATTTGTCAATGATTGGATTTCTATTTCTGACTTTCCATAGAGTTTCAAATCATCCATATATAGAAAATGCGAAATTTTTTCAGCTTTTTTGGCTGTTTGGTAGCCTAATTTCATTTTTTTTAAGATTACTGATAGTGGGATCATTGCGATGATGAAGAGAAGAGGTGAAAGTGAATCACCCTGGAAAATTCCTCGCTTGATATTAACCATTCCGTAGCTCTCATTCACTACTGTCAACTCAGTTCTCCATTGTTTCATTGCCTTTTCAGTAAAGGATGTAATATTTTTGCTAATGCCAGTTGTTTCTAAGCATTTTATGATCCAACTATGTGGCAGTGAGTCAAATGCCTTTTTGTAATCAATCCAGACCATATTCAAGTTCGTTTTTCTGTTCTTACAATTTTCTAATATCATTTTATCAATTAGAAGCTGATCTTTTGTGCCCCTGCTCCTTCTTTTGTTGCCTTTTTGCTCTACTGGCAAGATGTTGTTTGTTTCCAAATAATCCATCATGTTATCTGCAATAATGCCTGTGAGTAATTTGAAGGTTGTTGGTAAGCATGTTATTGGTCTATAGTTTTCAGGTGTTGTTCCTTTAGTTGGATCTTTCTGAATCAAGTATGTTTTTCCAGTTGTCAACCATTCATCAATTTGGCCCTTTTGTAAAATTTCATTCAGTTGCCTGGCCAATATTGCATGTAAACTGGTCAGATATTTGAGCCAGAAACCATGTAATTGGTCCTTTCCAGGTGATGTCCAATTCTTTACCTTTTTAACTCGATTTTTTACCATCTCAGTTGTTATTTCTAATACTTGCATTTGTTTGTTGCCAATGCTTTTCTCAAAGTCATGTATCCACTTTGCTTCCTTGTTGTAGTCCTTTGCATTTTCCCACAATTCTTTCCAGAATTCAACTGTGGCCTGTTTTTCTGGTTTTTCACTTTTGGTGTCACCATTTACATTAAGACTTTGATAAAAACGCCGTTGGTCTGATCGAAATTGCTGATTTTGTTTATATTGGATGATTCGTGCCTCATATCTTTCAATTTTTCTAGCTGTTGCTGTTATCTGCTGTTTTACAATCTCTACAGCTTCATTGATGTTTCTTGTATCCAATCTATATCTCCTGATTAGCCGATCTATGATTTTGTTGTTTTTAAGCCATTGCTCATGCATGTTCTTTAAGTTACTAGCATCTGCCCTTAATTTTTTTATTTTTTGTTCTAAACGGATTTTCCACTTTGGCTTTGATGCTTTTTCTGTTGTATGACTAGGTACTTTAATTTTAATGCCTAGTTCATTAGTGACTATTACAGCTGCGCTGTACATTAACTGGTTTGTTTCCAAGATGGATCCTGGTTCAATTGTTGAAAACACTGCATTAACCATTTTCATGATAGGGGCCAAAATTTTCTTTGGCACAGTTTTTAGTGATGGTAAACGTTGCCTTTCCTCATTAAGCAGAAAATGCTCCATGATCTTATCCTTCAATTCTTTTTGTTTTTGAGTTAGTTCATCAGTTGGTTCAGTGATAACTGGTTCTAGTGGTGGTGATGTTATTTCCTCCCCAAGAGCTTCTTCTGGGAGTTCTACTATAATGTCTTTAGTTGTGTCTTGAATATCAGTTATTTCCGCTTGTGATATTGTTTTTTGGGTTTTGCAATTTGCCTGAATTTCCTCATGTTCAACTTCACTAAACACTTTATTCCGTATAATAAATCGCCTTTGATCTGCTAGTCGTTGTTCACTAACATTTGAATCTGGATATTGTTGTTTCCATAATTCATACATTCGCTTTAAATAGCCTCTTTTTTCTGGCTCTGAGTTGTAGTAACAGGCCATTATGGCACGGTTTTCATCTGCACTATATTTTTGTCGTTTTGTTGGCTGGTCCACTTGTAGCCCACTTGTCGACGGATGTCCAGGGACCCCAACATCCGCCGCGGCCCTTGTTAACCCGCGCGACGACCGATGCGGTATGGAATTCTTATTTGTTTTTTTCACCATATTGTATGGGTTGGCGGGGGTTTTTTTACGGGACCAGATGCCAACCTGATCCCAACCTTCCTCCTTTCTCATCCGGGCTTGGGACCGGCAATGGCGGAGTTGTTATTATTATTATTATTATTATTATTATTATTATTATTATTGTTGTTGTTGTTGTTGTTATTGGCAATTATGATAACAAAGCAATATGTACATTATTAATCAAATGACAAGTGTTTCCAAACATTTATCCCACTGGATCATAAAATATATATTGTTTGTTGAGTTTTAGTTGGCTTTGCTTAAAAGTCTTCTTCATCCAAGCGCATTCCAATCAGGGCACAAAGCTTTGATGTGTGACTTTATTAAAAACACAAATCAGAAAGATATTTGACTGTTGAAAGCTAAATGGGTTTATGATTTATTGTTGACATGACAATCTAGTCAGGAATCCAGAATCACATTGACTCAACTCAGGTTGGATAGTGTGTGGGCCTCTTACAAAACAATCAAGACCAAAATAATTGTTTCACCATGACAAAGTGAAGAATTATTTCATAAATATTGACGGCTGAAATGCCATCAAAATATAACATACGACAGAGCAAGTGTGCATGTATTGGAGAACTGTTTGACAATAATAGATTCTGTGAAGGATATTGATTGCTGAGAGAGAGAGACAGAGTCAATCAGTCAGTCTCCAATTGATTGGAAATCTGTATTTCTAACCCTTTAGATAGCATAGGAGAAAGATATTGTAAACTGAGTTCAGTGAATGCTGAATTCTGCAGGACAACAGTTGTTCCAGAGAGTTGCAAAAATAGCAATGGAATCTTCAGATGAACACAATCACTGCAGCATAAGCTTTCTCAAATAAAAAGCATTGTATGGAAATAAGACAAGGGGAGAACCTCCTTAAGATTTTTTTACTGCTGGAGGCAAAGAACATGATGAAAACTTCTATCTGCCCAAGGTGTTAATCTGAACTGGGAGCTCTGTTAATTTGTGTGACTATATAGGACGGGCCTCCAAACCAGGGAAGTGGTTTAGGCCGCTTAGTATATGCTGCCTGATGCATTTTCATTCTGTTTAATGCAATGCTGACTTTCTGCTTATAGATCTTTATTTACATATGACAAAAAAGAACTTACAAAACTTATCTAAAGGTGTTGCGGGTTTTTATTTTTTTAAACTGGGCTGTGCTGAAATTCTATGGAGGAATTACTACCACATTCATAGGAACTGAAGCAGGAAACAAAAAGGAGAGAAAGTGGAAGAGAAAAAAAATGGGGACTGGGGGTTGTTTTTTTAAATGTATTTTTAAATGTTTTAAAAATAGTTTTAAATGTATTGTGCAATGAGAATCTTTGGCTTGGCCAAATTTGTCTGGGTTCTGAAAGGAAGCAAAATTGGGTCTGGTTAATATATGGATGGGCAAATTCCAAAGAATTATTTACCAAAATAATTTGCAGAAGCTAGTAACTTTTTCTACATTGCTACAAAAGAGGAAGGGAACCCCCATGCCCATTAAGTCACCTGGAATCAGATTGTGCTTAAATGAGACTTTAACCTTCTTAGTTTTTACCGCTTTAAAATGTTTTTTTCTTTATTTACAACTGGAACAAATAATAAGATAACAAAAATAATAGAAACAGTAAAAGCTGCTTGGTTACTTGAAATTTTGGTTTAAGTAAGGCAAATAGCAAGCTATAATTCTAAATTCAATTGATTGAATACATCAGTTTTGACTCCTAGCCACCACATAGTTAGATTGTCTCCAAGATCTCTAATCTGTTATTTTGAGTCTCCTAACAGTACTTCTGTCAGGCTAATGATGATTTAAAGCTGACCAGCCAATGTAAGGCTGTAATTTAAGATGATGAAATGAGGATGAGTCAGCAGAGGTATTGCTGCTTTAAGAAGCTGTCTATATAAGAGAGGCCATGTGAAGGCACCTCTCTCTTCTAGTGTATCTCTCTCCTTGTGTATTATCTTCATAGTAGTTCTCCATGTAGAGTTGGAGAGTGATTGCTTGCCTAGCTGTGCCTAGAATGTGTGTGTGTGTGTGTGTGTGTGTGTGTGTGTGTGTGTACACACACCTTGTATATAGAAGTCTTGTATATAAACCACTGTTTGTAAGACAAACCTCTGTATTTTGTCATGAATTTTGCTCCTGGGTTGTCTTAAAATAGTAATCACACTGTGCGCACTCTGACAACTTCCATCACCTCAGTCACCAATAGTAACTCAGTCCTGTAACTGAGGCCATCCCCTTAGTGATGGTTATTTTCTTCTTTTCTTCTAGATTTCCTTTTCAGAGAAGCGGGTTTTTGCATAATATCTCCAAAGTAGGATCATTTGATCCTGATTATCTGTGATGCAAGTAAAAACTCTGGTTTTGTTTATTCAATCTTTTATTGGTTTGTGTACTTGGCTGTCCAAAGTATTCCCCAACTCCAAAGTTCAAAGGTGTCAATATTCCTTACTATTTTACTTCTTCAGAATCCAAAATATTAGACACAGTTTAATCAAAAACATTCATCAAAAAGTTTCACCAGAAAGCTTCCGTTAAAAAAATAGATATTTACAAAGCATTCTGTCTCCAGAGATGGAATATTTTTGGAAGTTTGACATGTTCTTCTTCCATAACAAGCTAAACCAGCTGTTCCAGAAATGGTTTGGCAGTTTGCCAAGGACCAAACTTCCAGACAGGAGGTAGTTCATAGTACTCTGAATACCATGATCCACAACTGGAACACCTCAAGCCACTTTAAAAAAAACAGATTTACTTCCAGAAGCATCACTCTGGCTTAGAAGAACTAGATCACCTTGGTACAGAATAATAGAACATTCTGTCTCCAGAGAGGAAACATTTCCATCTACATAATTAAAAGTAAATCCAATTATAATGAAAAGCAATGAAAGTAATCCAAACTGTTTATAAATGTCCTTCCCTTGATTCTGTTCCAAATCAAGTGTCAGTCTGAAAAATATGAGATCTATAGCCAATGCACCATTTTAAGCCATTTAGGGCAAGGGTGGGTTTCAAAAATTTTAGCAAGGAGTTCTCTGCCCAGTTGCTGGGTGGGTGTGGCCATGGTGGGTGTGGCCTTAGTCTGCCTCCTGCACCATGGTGGTGGGGAATTTTTGCCCTCCCTGGGCTCCGGAGGCTTTCCTTGAGCCTCCAGGAGGGCGGAAATGGCCTCCCCAGGTTCTGGAGACCTTCCTGAACTTCTGGTGGGCACATTTTCTGCCCTTCCCAAGCCTCCGTGCGGGCCCTGCACTTGCCTGCGTCCAAAATGAGCCATGTGGGGACTCCTAGGAGGAGCAGGGTGGGTGGGGCCAGCTAGGAGTGGGATTTGTGGGTTCTCTGAACTGCACAGAATCTTAACTAGAGGTTCCTCCTGAACCCCTGCAATCCTCCTACTGGGAAACCATTATGTCATGATAAGAAATGTAACAGACATATCCCTAATGAAGTTAAAAATGTAAGCACATCTATATTAATAAAATACCTTTAAAAATACTAGTGTCTGAGGTCTTGCCGAAATATTTTTCAATCATCAAATGCAACAATTAGAGAGCATTTGGACAGCAGGATATTGGTCAGCATTATAAGTGTGTATTTCTCTGAACTAGAGAAAATATTCCCTTCTTTATCTAAACTCTGCTTACATAAAAGAAAATATAACATATTTTTCAGAGTATAAGATGCACCGGAGTATAAGATGCACCAAGATTTTGAAGAGGCAAATTTAAAAAAAAACTTTTTGCACTCTGCAGACCTCCCCAAAACAGCCCGTTTTTCACAAAAATGGGCCCTTTTTGTCAAAAAAAGGGCATGCATAGCCTTTAGGGGACTTATAGAGTGCTCCTGGGGCTGGGAGGATAAAACAAGCAGAAGACAGCCCATTTTTTGCTTTTTTGCCCCTGCCCCCAACCCCCTGGAGCACTCTGGAAGCCTCCTAAAGTTTATGCATGGCCATTTTTGCAAAGGGGGCATGGTTTCGGGAGGCCAAAAATGCTGGATTCAATGTATAAGACGCACCCAGATTTTCACCCTCTTTTTTGAGGTAAAAAGGTGCATCTTATACTCAAAAAAATAGGGTATGTGTCAAAGGCACATTCAAACAAACTGCCCATTAAATTAATGAATAAACTGCTTTAACAAAAAAATCTGGTGAACTTCCACACAACTATTAATTGAAATTGATTGACTTCTTTTGTACCTAAGTGAATCAGAACATGGATTCAGACTCAAACACAGGAGAATGGACTCTGTACATACCTGGCTCCTTCTATTTCCACAGAACACACAAGATGAATTTGTAGCTAAGCAGACATGAGCCGAAAACCCCCAACAGATTATGTATTTCTATGACTTTTTTTTTTGTTTCCCATACATTCCAGATAGTGTTGTGGGCCTGCTTATTCTTTTCTTCTCTTTGCAGGCTGTGGTCCCATGTGGTGGTAGAAGTTGTCTATCATCCTCATAATTTTGCTTTTTAAAAGACAGCTCAGCTTGAACAATTCTGTACAACAGATGCCAAGTCTCACTTTTATCTCACCAAGGTATATTAAACTTACTGAGTCACAGACTAGATATGCCTTAGGGCTTCCTCAACTTTTGTTCAACCCTGCCGAAGGTTCATCTCATTACAACTGTGGGCAGCTTCCCTGTAGTTAAAAGGTTGCATATTTTTCATTCATTTATGTCACCGCTGAAGGGCATAAAGAACAACACGGTGATACATTGACCTCACCAGTGAGTATGGAGGCAAATGGGAGGTTTGGGATTTATTTAAGCAAAGTACCTTAAGACAAGTTGGGGTCAGTCCCCTCTTCTAATCCAACTACAGCATCTCATCCTTAAATCATGGGTATTATATTGCTGGACTCATTGTGTAATAAGGCCCAGTCCTCCCATAATTTGATCAAGATGGAAAGAGCAAGCGTTCGTGCATGACCCAGGCCTAATTGGGATGGAGATGTGATCCATTATATAATATGCCTTTCAGGTTTTCAGTGTTTAAGGATTCTGCATGAGACCTTGATTGCAAACAGACACCTTGTTCTGCAGTTAAATAAGTATGTGGATCTGAACTTGAACTGCATGTGTAAGTTGCTGATTCTGCTGCTCAGCAGTTTTCGATCTGAACTTCTAGATTTGATTAAGGAGCTGGGACTGGATTCCTCCAAGTTGTTAGGCCTGGGCAAATTTCAATTCTGAGTGTAGTATCTGAATGAGCTCAGGAATTCACGATCTCACTTGTCCAACTTGATAACTGTCCCAGTGCATACAGTTGCTGAATCTAGTCCTTTCTTTGGAATGGTTGGCTTGCAATCTGAAGATGGTAAGCTTTGTTTTGATAGATCATTTCCTGGTCAATATATTTACTCATGTGTGCTATCAGCTTCTACAAGAGAAATTAAAATTGTTTGTCCCAGATAAGGACCTAATTGGTTTTTCAGCAGGTACTTGGGAGTTTGCTCAACAAGAGTTTGGTCTACTATAAATCTTCTCAATCGCTGGAACTCAAAGATGACGGACAATACAAATAAAAGTGAATTCTAGAAACTAAAGTTACTGTTGGCTCAAAAGTCATCTGCCTTCTTGTTGTTCTCTGTGATGAATCTGGATGGATTTATCTTTTGCCCAATTTATAGGGAGAGTCCTTGCCTTTGGCAAGCTTCAGCAGATACATACATTTTTTTTACTCATGCATTAATCATTGCAAGGCTAGACTACCATAAGGTGATCTACTTTGGGTTCTTTTTGAAGACCATCTGAAAACTTCAGTTGGTGCAGATGGTGGGCTGACAGTGCTTCAGCAGTGTGACATCTACAGTACATTGCAGGTGCTGAATTGATTGACAATGTGTTTCTGAGCATGAACATTCAATGTGTTGGTTTTGATGGTGAAGTACTGTATAGTTTGGGACCCTGTGATCTATCAGGCTGTTTTCTCATAACAGAATCTGCCTAGTTTGCGCAATTAGCTCTTTGGTGGCGGGGGATGATTTGCATTCCCTCTCCCTATAGTAGGGGTGTCAAGCTCAAGGCCCACAGGCTAAAACCAGCCCTTGAGGTGCTTAGATCTGGCCTGCAGAGCTTCCCTATAAACAGCAAAGGACCAGCCTGCAGTACCTCTGAAAATGGACCTTCCGAGGGCCGTGTGCAGTCCTCATGATCTCCGTTTTTGCTGGCAGAGTTGCAGGAGGCTGTCGCAGCTGGAAATGAAGCTCAGGAGGGCTGCAAGAGGCCCTCATAAACTCTGTTTTCTCTGGCAGCGTGCTTGGGCCATCACAGGTACCCAGATATGAGGGATTTTGAGCTGGCCATGCCCACCTGGTCACACCCACCCGAGGCCCTCAGATCAAACACACCCCTGATACGGCCCTCAATGAAATTGAGTTTGATACCCTTCCCTAAAAGCATCTCTTTTAATAAGTAGCTCCATCTCTTTGGAAGAGCTTACTTCCCGTCCCCTGTCCCCATTGGTCAAAGCTAAAATGCTCCTCACACTTTTAAAATTAAGCTTTTGTGACTTCTGTAACTCTGCTTCAATTCCTTTCAGGAATTGTACTTTTTAATTTTTATTTATTTATTTACTGCTATTTTGATTTTAAGTGAGCCTCCTAGAATCTTTTGAATTGAGGCACAACATAAATTATGGAATGAATAAAACTGGAGTGAAAAACTGGATTTCTTTCTTTCCCTTGGAGAAATCCTCCATCCAAATTTCGTGGAAAATTTCCAAAGACCATTTATTCTTCACTCTGATTTGAAGCTACTGCTTACTCAGAGGAATTCAGCCGAGGTGGCACAATGGTTAGGGTGCAGTACTGCAGGCCACTTCAGCTGACTGTTATCTGCAGTTCAGCGGTTCTAATCTCACCGGCTCAAGGTTGACTCAGCCTTCTATCCTTCCGAGGTGGATGAAATGAGGACCCAGACTGTGGGGGCGATATGCTGACTCTGTAAACTGCTTAGAGAGGGCTGAAAGCTCTATGAAGCGGTATATAAGTCTAACTGCTATTGCTATTGCTATTAGGCATAGTAGATATATCGGGGTACTTGGATTTTCCCTTTTGCTTGAGTGGAAAAGGCTATTTAACCCCAAAAGAGATATTGCAAAAAATAATGATTATTGCCAAAGAAAGAGTAGGGAGAAATTCAGTATGCTCTTTATTTATTAAATGTATATGCATCCACAAGGTTGACTGAGCCTTCCATCCTTCTGAGGTTGGTAAAATGAGGACCCAAATTATTGGGGACAATATGCTGTCCCTGTAAACCACTTAGAGAGGGCTGTACAGCACTGAAAAGTGGTATATGAACCTAAATGCTGTTGCTACAGTATATCACGCTGCAAACTGATTCTGGGTGGCTTTATTAACCATTTTGCCTACTGTTTTTGTCCTGTAAATTACTTATTGTGCTGAGATCCATAAAGATATATCAATCTGAGCTTATGTCTGTTCCATATTCTCAATATTGCATACAATGATTCTCAAGATTTGCATTAATGTTAACTTTACCGTACGATATAAAATCAGAATATCCAAATCAGGATATCACAACAGCCCCCATTGGCCATCTTTCTCCTGGACCACAAATGGCTTGAGCCAGCTGAAGATGATGGTTAAAGAATTGAAGAATTCTTGCAGCTAAAGATTATATGATAAAAATCCATTTTGTGCAATATTATTCTTGAGCCGTTGATTTTAAAATGTTATTCTTATTTTCAGAGCATTTCTAAAAAAGATATTTATGGTTCAATCTGATGTGGTAAGGAATCGATATTACCCTGGGGTACACATACAAGTTCATATAAAAACATGGGTTATTCTTTGAATAAATGGTGATGATTGCTTGTGTCCCTTATTTCATTTCCAGCTGTGTTTTACTGATTTCTTAAATTCCATTGAAATGAGGAATTGGAAATATGTGATCAAAGTAGGAAAAACATATCTGAATGGCACTTGCTCCATTTCTAATAGCAGATCTAACACGAGGCAGATGCTCACATTTCCGTTACAAGGAAATTTAATATAATAAAATTAAAGTATTGGTTAACCTTTTAAAGGCAAGATTAAGGACTCATTTGCAAGAAAAGATGAATACAATTACCAATAAAATGGAATATTTATAGCTCAGGGTTGAAATGAGGGGTAGCACTGATGATGTTATCTAGTTTGGATAATGAAACGTCTGCAAGCAAACAACCAAGCTCAGAGAGCACCAAGGACCCTTCAGAAATATAATTTTCTGTATTTAATCCAAATTAATCCAGAATTTCCATCCAGGATGGAAACTTAAAACAATCTCTCTGAGCTTGGTTGTTTTCTTGCAGATGTTTCATTACCAAAACTAGAGAACATCATCAGTGTTACCCCTCATTTCTGTATTTAATCCAGAATTATAGATAAATAGCAACATTTACTACCATGGATAGCACAGGAGATCTGATAAATTTGCCTTGAATATAAAGATATCAGTGATTCAATGATAATGGAGAATAATAGCTAGTTGGTGACTACCAAAAATACAGTAAGGGACAACTTTTGATTATTCTACCAATTTTTTTCATCTGTGCATACAGGCGGGATGGAAATTTAAACAATCACAACAACACAAAAAGTTGTGCTTCGTATCTTTATTTTGCAGTTTCTAAAATGTGTGCATTTACATAAATGCTTAAAAGTTTCAACTGTAATTACAAAATGACATTATGCACAATCTCCAAAGAGAAACAAAAGATTTGTTTAATACATTTTTGTGAATATGATGAATCCATAAAAATAACCATGCTATTTTTTTCTGACTTTTCTATACTAAGCTGAAAACTGGTATTCTTCACTGAAGTGTGTAAATATACAGTGGGGAATAAGTTAGATTTTGGAAGTGATAATGTTGATCTCCCAAAGGAATCTATTCAGCTAAACCAGCAAAGTAGAATTCTACACAGACCATGAATATCAAACTTGTCTTACATTCCTGATTTTCAGTTTTTATTCCATTTGGATAATTAATTCTCCAAAATCCCCTACAAGAAAACAGTAGTCTATGTGTGTCCAAAGGTAATAGTCTAAACTTAGAAATATCTTCTGTTTCTAGATAAACATGTTTAGAACTGAGTAACAAGATTGTTCAATTACACATCATATCTTGTGCCATTTGGCTGCTGCTGTTTATCCCAACTTTAGCATCAGTGTTATTTTGATTAGAGAAAGAGCCAAATCCTGTTGTAGATCTGACCGTGTTCATCAAATGCAAATGAATGTGAAATCTTGAAAATTGTATTTAGAATTTACATTGCTAGATGCACCAAGCCCCTAGCACATAACAATTGCATGTTTGTGAGGAACAATTTGAGCTCAATATTCTTTACGAAATGCCACTGCCAGCTTTTTCCATGCCAGCAAGCTATTCAACTGCATCATGTCGTTCCTCATGTGGGCCAAACACATTATCATTAGCTTCATGGTGACAAATATGATTTATCTCAGAGTTTAGAAAAGCATGGCAAGTTTGTTAGAAAAGATGCCAATTATAGATCTGGCAGCAACAGTGGAATTATAAAAGGGGGAAAAAAGGATTAACATTCTCTCAGGCCCAGAGAGGAATTTTAAAGCACTACTGTTATCAGGAAAAGAAGATTTTTATTTTTTCATCTGTGGTCTTATATATTTGACTCTGCCAGGAAGATTATGTCTCTTTGGATTCTGCAGAATTTGGTCAACATAACTGATTGTAAGATTGCAAGTGGAATCTAGAGCATGAGAATTCAGACAGACATGACAAAATGTGAGAGGTAACCATCCATATTTCTGGGCTTCCAGGCAGTTTCTTTCTATTTCATTTGCTGTGACGGTGATAGAAGTGCAATTATTATTAGTTTGGTTTGTTGCACAGTCAGCCAGATGCTTAAACTGGACTAGGCAATCTTATCCACCCATCAAGTCTTTCTGATGAACTTGGGATAGTATATTTAATTAATTAATATAAATTATATAAATAATAAATAAAAATATTCAGTTTCTTGAAAAATAAGTTTGTTTTGAATTCTGTTTGGGAGGGGGAAAGCATTTTACTGACATCTTTAGACAAAGTAAAGTTATCTTGCAGTGCTTAGTTCTGAGCAGTCAATTTGAATGTTATTCAAATGAAGTTTTCTCTAGAAATTAGTAGCATGTATTAAATTTAAAATGTTAAAGTTTCCCCTTGTCCAGTCATTACTGACTGTAGGGAGCAGTTCTCATCTCCGTTTTCGCAAGGGAACCATTGTCCAAAAATGCTTCCATGGTCAGGTGGCTAGCATGGCTATACACTGAGGTGCACAGAAGGCTGTTATTTTCTCATCTTTTATCTACTTGCATTTGGAAGTTTTAGAACTGCTAGGTTGGCAGGAGCTGAGGCAAGAAGGGAGCTTACCCCATCACAGAGTGTTTGGGTCTAGAACTGCCAATCTTTTGGCCAAGAAGCTCAGCATCTTAACCGCTAGGCCACCTCACCCCTCTATTATGTTCATTCCCTTAAATATTTTGCATTTATTACAGAGAAATTGAAGAGCCATCCCACCTCTCTTTTAAATGTTTAAAGGTAAAGGTTCCCCTTACACATAAGTGCTAGTCATTCCCGACTCTAGAGGGCAGTGCTCATCTCTGTTTAAAAGCCAAAGAGCCAGCGCTGTCCAAAGACGTCTCCATGGTCATGTGGCCAGCAGGACTAAATGCTAAAGGTGCACAGAACGCTGTTACCTTCCCACCAAAGGTGGTTCCTATTTTCCCACTTCTATTTTTACATGCTTTTGAACTGCTAGGTTGGCAGAAGCTGGGACAAATAATGGGAGCTCACTCCATTACGCAGCACTAGGGATTTGAACCGCTGAACTGATTGACAAGCCTTTTTGATTTGACAAGCTTAGCATCTTAGCCACCGAGCCACTGTGGCCCTTGCATAATCAGTTAGGTTTTGTTTAAAATGCTTTTATGCATATTGGTTTCTACTAGGTAGAGATTTGGGAGGGAAGAGAAATGATGCTGTACATGTGCCATCACACCAATGACCCAAGTACATATTTTCCCAAGTGCAAGATGATGCCATGACACACAATATATTTTGATCAAACCATGGCTTCTCCTGAAAATGTATTTAATGGCAAGTGGAACAGATGTAAAATGAAAAAAAATCACAAACTTCAGCAATACTGATGATATAAGTAGTGTGGTGGTCTAGTGGTCAGGATACTCACCTCCCTCTCAGAAGGTAGCAACAGATGTTCCTCTCAAGGCACAAAGTGTCTGCTGAGAACTCCATGTGATATCAGGAAAAGCCCTGACTCTACCCCTAATTAAGGGATTAAAGGTAAAGGTTCCCCCGCACAGGCGTGCTAATCATTTTCCACATCTAGGTGCTCATCTTTGTTTCTAAGCCGAAGAGCCCGCACTGTCTGAAGACATTTCTGTGTTTATGTGGCCAACATGACTCAACGCCCAAGGCACATGGAGCACTGTTACCTTCCCACCAAAGGTGGTCCCTATTTTTCTACTTGAATTTTTATGTGCTTTTGAGGTGCTAGGTTGGCAGAAGCTGGGACAAGTAATGGGAGCTCACCCCGTTATGAGATACTAGGTATTCGAACCGCTGAACTGCCGACCTTCTGATCGACAAGCTCAGTGTCTTTTTTTCTCAGTGATACTGATGATCTTAACCAAATGGGATAACTTTTGATGAAGATTTGATAGTCTGAGCTTGTGTAAAAAAATATAAATGTTCCACAAAGCTAGATCAGTGGCCCCAAAACCTTTTGAGCACTAGGGACCAGTTACGTTGAGAGAGGTTTTTCCACAGATTGGAAGCGCCGTGGTTTCATGTGCTGCCTGCATCCCGTTGATGGGGCTTCACTTGTTTGTGCAGCCCGGTTTCTGCTGTGCCGTGGACTGCTGCCAGACCACAGAGCAGGGGGTTGGAGACCCCTGAGCTAGACTACCTACATTAGCCTTTTTCAGAATGGTATTTTACAAATATATTGGATGTGCAGTTCCTAGACTTTTGAGCCAACTATGGCCAGTTTGCTGAGAGCATTCATTTATTTATTTATTTTTTTAAAAGGAAAATATGTATTCATAATATTTCTATAATGGTGACTTCATATACATTCCCGGCATTTTAGAACACATGTACAATCACGAAGTCAGTTAAAATCATGCCTTAAAAATAAAAGAACCATATAATAAACCATCTCCCTAGCTCTTGGAACACATCCACCTTATAAATTGCATTTAAGATTATACATTAAAATCTTTGTCGAACAGTTCTGTTTCACTCTTTTCTTGAAAATCGTTTGGGAGAATAGAAAAGGAAGTATTGAAAGAAATAGCAAAGAAATTCCCTGCTGGCCTCTCTTTCTCCTACTCTTATAAAAACCCTGTCCTTCCCCCTTTTTTGGCATAAAAGAGGTTTTTAAAAAGTGTCTTGCTAAAGAGGAAATGTGTTTATCTTAGAAGAAAGAGAAAAAAGAAAATGCAGGGGGTTTTCTCTACCCTCCCCCCCCAATTTAATGTATGCAGCTAAATATATGATAAGGCAGCTTCAATTCAACAAGGTTCTAGGCAGAAATCTCCATGATGTTCAGATTCCATCACTTCCACAATTTTAAAATTTAGGAAAATGATAAAGATGTGGTTCTCTTGATTGGCTTTGAGGCCTGAGTCACCAGGAATGGTATGCTGTTTTCAAGTACATCAAATTTAAATTATTGCTTTATAATAAGGTAAATGTAAAGCTTTCCCTGTCAGTCATGTCCAACTCCTGAGCATGGTGCTAATCTCTGAGCCAGCGTTGTCTGAAGACAATTTCCATGGTCATGTGGTCAGAATGGTGCAAGAAATGCTGTTACCTGCCCATCAAAGTGGTACCTATTAATCTACTCGCATCTGCATCAGTGGTGAAATTCATTTTTTTTTTTTACTAACGGTTCTGTTGGTGTGGCTTGATGAGCGTGGCAGGGGAAGGATACTCCAAAATCCCCATTCCCACTCCACTCTGGAACCAGCCAGAGATGGTATTTGCCGTTTCTCCAAACTACTCAAAATTTCCGCTACCAGTTCTCCAGAACCTGCTGATGTCTGGTAGGTGGGAGATATCATCACGTTTATTCATGTTGTGGGGGTGTTTCTCTATTTCGATGGCTTCCATAATTATTCACTTGTTGAAGTGTTCTGTTTTGGAGATTAATTTGGTTCCTTCAAAATCAATTTCATGTCCTGTTGCTTTAAGGTGCTGGAAAAGGGAGAAAGTTTTTTCTTTTTTTCTGACTGCGTTCTTATGTTCTGTAATACATGCATTTATTCTCCTATTAATTTGTCCAATGTATGTGGCAGGGCAGATTTTGCATGGTATTTCGTAGACTCCTTGGTTTTCTAGCTGGATCTTGTCTTTGGGATTTCTTAAGATGCTGACTATTTTTTGGTCAGTGCTGAAGGCTGTCTTGATATTGTGCTTGTGGAGAATTTTGCTGATTTTATCTGTGGTGTCTTTGATGTAAGGGAGGAGGGCGATGCTGTTGTCCTGTTCTGTGTCTTGTTTCTTGGGGGGAGTCTCCCTTTGGATTAGGTTAGCAATTGTTTTTCTTTGGAATCCGTTGGAGATTAATATGTTTGTGAGAGTGTGTAATTCAGTTTTCAGGTGGTCTTTGTCAGCTAGGCATTTGGTTCTGGTGATGAGGGTCTTGGCTACAGAGTTGATATGTGCAGGGTGGTGATGGGATTGCCATCGAAATAGAGAAACACCCCCACAACATGAATACATGCGATGATACCTCCCACCTACCAGACATCTGGAAACCAGCCCTAGTCAACAAATGAACCCCACCCACCACCCAGGTCATTACAACACAAAAGAACAACGGACACACAGCCAGCACCTCACCCATACAGGATGATACGAAACAGCCGACCAATCTACAAACATCAACTCCATCTACAAATCAGGATCCAACTACACACCCAATCAACTCACTTACAGCAACAAAGCCAACACTCCACACACCCCCACCAAGATTTATAGAAAGACAACAGCTCTGACTACGCCTTACTCGCACAAGCACGAAGCTGAAAACACCACCTGAAGTTGGCAAGTGGGACCTTGCTGAAACATTGCCAAGACAACCTCAATCTTACACAGGAGAAGACCCGAATACAACAAGACCAGCATACCTACACCTGTGAAAATCTATGTTTTTGTACATTTTCACGGGTGTAGGTGTACTGGTCTTGTTGTATTTGGGTCTTTTCCCGTGTAAGATTGAGATTGTCTTGGCAACGTTTCGGCGGTCTCACTCACCATCTTCAGGCTGTTGTTTTCAGCTTTATGCTTGTATGAGTAAAGAAAACAAACAAATGGATCATCAGACAAATCAGTTCTGAGTTCTCACTTAAGACACAACATTTTAAATTGTCATACTTCAAATATATCATGTGTATAGCTCTCTGGAGAAAGGTCTAAGGAGGCTTTCTCCTTTCTAGGCATGGTGGAAGGAAGAGAAGAAGGGGACAACTGGCAGGAAGGTAGATGAACTGAATTACAGAGGTGATCTGAATAATGCTGGAAGATATGAAAAACGAGATTGTGGACACATCATCACAGGAAAGAAAACTATCTTTGTGGTTACAAAGAGTTAACACCAACTTGATGGTGAAATCATAATCATCTATTCAAGGTCTTTTTAGCTGAATATGTGCCCAGTGTTTTCCTGTTTATACTGTGTATTTGCACCCAGTGAAATAAAATACTTAATTTAGTGCCCTGAACTTTCTAAATATTTTATTTTTATGATAGGTTGCACAGTTGTAATAAAACACAACATCTTAACATATCTTCAAAAGAGCAGGATGCCAAGCAGCTAAATATCAGAAATTAACATATATTTTAGGCACTCTAAAAGATAATAATGGTCTACAAATTTAAAAGCCACAGTGTATTTCCCAATCATAAGCAAGGAAACATTAATTTTTCTTTAAAGTTATTCTGAAATCTAGATGACAGCATCCATTCATTTCATACCCTTCTTCTTGGCCCAGCATTTTGCTATAAATTCTATGTAGCAAAATTACCAAGGAAGAAAGCTATTCCTTTTTAAATAGTCCAATAAAATCACAGCATTTTCTCTTTTGGATCACTTGCAACAGAAACAGATCTAACCATTAAAGAAAAGAAGGCTGACATTTAAGCTTTGAACCATAAGGCGCTATATATTGGTTTATTACTGTAATAATATTTCAATGTATAAACTGTCACCCGTGATAAAACTGTTAAGTTCAGTGCAACTCCAGTTGGTTTATTGTAAAACTGGGCCATATTTTTCCTTTGGAAACAGTTACAGACATTTATAGATTCGGCTTAACTTTCTCTTTGAATCTGTGATGGATAATAAAGGTTTGGGAAGATACCAAAATTGTGTTTATTTATGCAATTTAGTGGTTATTCGCCTGAGTGTCATTCCTTTCGTCCTATAAAAATGTTAATTCATTTTGTATTTCCTAATTTTTATCTCTCTATTTATCTCTATCTACCTATTTATCCATCCATCCATCCATCCATCCATCCATCCATCCAGTTATCCATCTAGCTATGTAGGCAGCTGTCTAGATAGTTATCTAGCTATCATCTGCAATATTCTGTAAAAACCCATATTTTATTCTTGTTATGGAATATGAAACTTTGTCTATGGTCCTGCCTGCTTTAAACCTTTAAAGTATAATGTAGTAGAGGAGCCATGGTGGTGCAGTGGTTAGAATGCAGTACAGCAGGAGTTCAATTCTGAGTGGCTCATGGTTGACTCGGCTTTCCATCCTTCTGGGATAGGGACAATGAAGATGCAGATTGCTAACATTGTAAATCACTTTGAGAGGGCTGTAAAGCACTATGAAGCAGTATATAAGTCTAAGTGCTATTGCTATTCCCACCACTGTTCCCTCTAAGCTGTGCGGCTGCGCGGCCACGCACGTGGCAACAAAACACCGTGCAGCAGTTTCCAACTGCAGCGCAGTGGTTTTTGTGAGACGCCTTCCACCATAATAAGAGAAGAGAGCCAGCCTGGAGACAGCAATCAGTTCTAGATCCACAAGGCAGAAAGTAAGTAGCTCAGAGAAGGGGTGTGGGGGTTGGGAGAAGGCATGGGACGGGCTCAGATTTGCCAGAGAGGGAGGGAGGGAGGGAGGGAGGGAGGGAGAGAGAGAGAGAGAGAGAGAGAGAGAGAGAGAGAGAGAGAAAGAGAGTATCCCTCCTTCCTTCAGCCCAACACTCTCACTGGCATCCCAGCCAGATGAGAGGGACTGCAGAGGGTCTCCTTGAGTCTAGGGCAGCGAGTCATTTGATGGGAAAGTTGCCTCTTGGAAGGAATGACCCGGATTGGCTCCCGCTTCATCTCTCCTGCTTCGTCTCTCCTGCCTCTTTGCTTCTCCGTTCGGTCTTTGGGCGGCAGATCGAAAGCTGAAGCCAATCCGGGTCCTTCTTTCCAAGAGGCAACTTTCCCATTGAATGACTCACTGCCCTAGACTCTAGGAGACCCTCTGCAGTCCATCTTGTCTGGCTGGGATGCCAGCGAGAGTGTTGGGCTGAAGGAAGGAGGGATACACGAGAGAGAGAGAGAGAGAGAGAGAGAGAGAGAGAGAGAGAGAGAGAGAGAGATAGTTAGTTAGTTAGTTAGTTAGTTGGTGGGCAGACTTAGCACTTTGTTAAGTTTGTTTCTCTCTGTGTTGTGCATAATATATACATGTCTCCATGGATGCAATTGTGCAAGCATTTTTTTCCTCTTTAAAATTTTTTTTGGATTTCTCCTCACCAAACCTTTAAGACTGAAAGAGTTAGAGTTGAAATATAAAGAGATTGTCAATTGCTATACTTTTAGATTGGTAGGCAATTATGGACTATCTTGATTATATCCTCCTAAGAAAGAATATGCTACTGTATGGTTGAGAAAAAGACCAACTTCATTCCATGGAAACCAAACAAAGTTCATATGGAGGGTTTCTTTCTACGATGGGCTTCTTGGGTCAACAGTGAATATCAGTTATCAAAAATGTAGGTAAAAGGTTAAGCAGGCAATAGGCAATTACAAAAAGGGAAGCCAACTTTCTGAATTCTGTTTCTTTGACTTAGTGACTTATAAATAGTAGACTAATGTTCTGAAAACGTGACCTAAATTTCTATATATTTTAAATAGCTGTAAAGCTATGCTGAAAAAGTTGTTCTCAAGGTATTGTGATAAATTCAATAAAAAGAAGGAAATTCTTGATGAACTTAAGGAGGAATGAGAGTATTGGATAGTAAATGGGCAGATAAAATTACCAATCAAAGAGAATATTTGCACCTCAGGGTTGAAATGAGCTGTTCTCTCTTCCTCTTTCCTTTTCCTCTCTTCTCTCTCTGTCTCTCTCATCCTCTTTCTCTTTGTCTCTCTTCTATTTCTCTCTTTCTTTTCCATTCTTCTGTCACTTTTTCTCTCCTTCTCCCTTCTCTCTCCTCTTTGTCTCTTTCTGTCTCATCCTTTCTCTTTGTCTCTCTTTCTCTCTCCTTCTTTCCCATTCTTCTGTCACTTTCTCTCTCCTTCTCTGTCTCTTTCTGTCTCTCTTCCCTCTTTTTTCTTCCTCTCTTCCTCTCTTCTACTCTTTTATCACTTTCTCTCTACCGCCCAATCTGTCCCCATACTTATCTTCGACTGATCATGTTTGCAATAATTTACCTTCTTTTCTAAATAGGCACAGTACCCTTACTGGATCCCTCGCTCACTCAAACACACACACACACACACACACATGCACAAAACCATTTTTCTCCATTCCAATTCAGATCCTATAAATCAATTGCTCTGTGAAACATCTGTGAAAAAAATTCAGGTGCTCAGACATGAAAATGTGCCGCTTAAACACTATACTTTTCCGCACAGACTGAAAAAAAATTAGAGGGAACATTGATTCCCACCCCAAATAACCACTTTGCAAATTGATCTGAAAATAAGCAGGTAGAATAGCAGTAATAGCAATAGCAGTAGACTTATATACCGCTTCATAGGCCTTTCAGGCCTCTCTAAGCGGTTTACAGAGAGTCAGCATATTGCCCCCAACAATCTGGGTCCTCATTTTACCCACCTCGGAAGGATGGAAGGCTGAGTCAACCCTGAGCCGGTGAGATTTGAACCGCTGACCTGCTGATCTAGCAGTAGCCTGCAGTGCTGCATTTAACCACTGCGCCACCTTGGCTCTTAGAAGGGGGATTTGGAGCTGAAGTGAGGGAAGGAATGAAGAGACTGCTAGCTTGCAATAGCTAAAGGGGAAGAAAGTGGGGGGAAACAGATAATCCGTAAACCTGCAGTGTCTAGATACTTGTTTATCTAATAGTGTCTCTAGTGAAAACATTAGTCTGGTGAGATTTCTGTCAATAAGTGAGTAGCAATAAACATACCATTCTGATCAATCACCAGTGTCATTCCAGTTCATTGCACCTGACATAATGTTACAGAACAATGGCAATTCTACTCTTAGTATCATCTTCCTAGAAATGATTTGTTGACAATGAGGCCAAAATCAGGAGTCAACAGATGTAATCTAATGTAAGGGTGGCAAGCACTCATTTCAGGGCTTTAGATCTAAAGATATGAAAGATATTTTGAGATGTGCTCCTGATTCTTCTTACTTAAAGTAGCTATGTATTTTCTCAGGATTATGTGGCCACCATGTTAGCTGCAATGTCATCATAGTGAAAGACTTTGTTTGAAGGAGTTGAAGAAGAGGGGTAAGAATGCTCTGAAGGACCTTTTGCTCTTTGAATACAAAACCCTGCCCAGCCCCATGCATCCTCAACGAATTATTCCCCATGTGAATGACAATAAGCTTCTTCCTCATAAATTCTTGTGGTTTCATCTCAAAATATATTGCCAATAAAAATAAGAAGACAAACTTTATCTTGGCTACAGACAGCTTTGGCCTCAAGAAGATCAAGGCTGCCAAAATTGTTTCACTGCAGGTAAATGGATGGTGTAAATTCCATCATCTCCATGGTTCAAACTGCTTCAACAAAGTTGTTCTACATTGCTTTGTGCAGTCTGCAAGCTACAGCATTGCACCATGTATGAAGTCAACTTAAATTTAGTTTGTAATCCCTCTCTCTCTCTCTCATCTACCCATCTACCCATCTACCCATCTAACCATCTACCCATCTACCCAACTACCCATCTACCCATCTACCCATCTACCTACCTACCTACCTACCTACCTACCTACCTACCTACCTACCTACCTACATACATACATACATACATACATACATACACACACACACACACACACACACACACACACACACACACACACACATATATATATATATATATATATATATATATATATATATATATATATATATATCTACTGTAAGTCCTAGCTTGTGAGCCCAATATAAGCCGTACCCCCCAAAATAAGGCTTAACAAAGATTCCACCCACTCTAGAGTGCATGGGTAAAAATTAAGCTAGGGTGGAGATGGGGGGGTGGAGCTGCCCTACTACTTACCTTTGGACAGTTGTAACCAGGCTTCACACACCCTGACACTTGCCTCGCCAGCCTATTTCTTCTGCAGCTGGCAAGGCTGGCAAGGCTTTCCTGAAGGCCTCTGTAGCTAAAAACAAACCTTTGGATCGATCCAGAGCTCTGTTATTGGCTGCAGAGGCCTTCAGGAAAGCCTTGCCAGCTGCAGAAGTAGTAGTTCCTGAAAGCCTCTGACAGATAAAAGGAGGCCGGGGGTGATGCACGCAAGTGAGGTTAGTCAGTAGATGCCATCCCCTGAAAATAAGACCTGGTGCCTTTTTTGGTGGCAAAAATATGTAAGACAGGTTCTTATTTTTTTTAGGAAGCACAGTATCTATCATCTATCTATCTCTATCGTCCATCTATTTGTTAAATTTCTATAGCTGCTCAACCCAATCAAGTGACTCTGGGATGTTTACATGATTTACACTGGTCAAACCTGTCAAGGAGGGATTTCAAAGGTTGATATGAAGCTGCCTAAACATTCCTGAATTGAAATGATTTACTATATCATAAGCACAAATGCATATGGCATACTTACTTTAGAAAGAAGCTGTGTCCTTCTGACTGCACTTTTATTCTTCAAACAGAAGGCTTTCTGCAATACATACTTTAACAACTATTTTGAGGCAACAGCCCAAAATTCTTCGTATTTCCTCTTGAGAGAAGGCAGATTAGTTCCCCTCTGTAACCTTTTCTGACACAAAGAACTCAGTTCCTTAATTTCCCTTCGATGAATGGCTTGTGTCTCTAGCAAAGTATTTTATAGGTGCAAAAGCTCGGTGCAACAATCACATATCCCAAACTGTTTGGTTGCAGTCAACAAAATGTCCCCCGCCTTTTGTCCTCCTGTTCACCATTCCAGTCAGCCAGTTTATTGTTTTCCAAAATATTTTAGTTACAGCAAAAAGGCTCCTGGGACTGATTTTCTTTTATATTAGGACGTTGGGATTCATTATCTACAATCATTCAAGTGCAAAATAGTGGTTTTGGAAGAGAGAACATCTTAGAATTAAGCAGCAGGAATGTGGCTTGATTACCTACATTTTCTTCTGGAATCTGAACTGAGGTCATAGCTCTTTTGCAAACAGAACCAACAAACAATGAAAGATTGTTTCATCTGCAGTGTTGCATTTCTCCTACAGAGAGAATTGACTTCAACATTTGTTTCAGTGAAGAAAACAAAACCTTATAGGTAGTAAAGTATTTCTGCATTAATTTAGCTTAGGTGGTATGGGTGAATGTCCCATATTTTACTGTACTAAAATCTCTGCAGTGATCTGCAGCCTCCCTGCTTCCCAGATTTTCATTACTTTCAAGACAAGGGTTAATAATGGCATTCTCCCCTTAAACATTTTCAGGGTGTTGGAAAAAAGAACAGAAACCACTATTAGTGGAATCCACTATTACAACTAACACCACCAGAGGTGGGTTCCTACCAGTTCGGACCGGTTTGGCCAAACTGGTAGTGGTTTGGCAGCCTGGGTTGCTGAAACCGGCAGCAACCCATGCCTGCCACGCCCATGAACGGGTCCTCCTAAGGGGCAGTCATCTTGATTTTCGATTCTGCGCAGATGCAGGACAATTGTAATTGCACAAATTTAATTTTTTTCTTTCTTTAACATTTTGCCCATGTGCAGTCCTATTTTTGTGCAAATGTGCATGCACGCACAGAAATGGCAGTAATGCTGAGAACCACCCACCCCTGAACACCACCATTCAAATATCTGAAAGACCATTTCCAGGAAATGGAGAGTAAGATAGAAAAACGGAAATCTGTTTATTAGAGGAAAATTGAGACACTAGAAGACTATCTCTGGCACAACTTTAATTTCACCTGCACTACTTCAACACAATTCTCTTGCTATATACACGACTCCTGCCAAAATGTCCATGGTATTCAGTAGCTATTGAGGCTGCTCAAGACTCAGAGGACAATTTTGGGAAGAGAGTTCCTCCAGTAAGTTACTTTAAACCAAACTAGGGTTACTTTAAGAATTCTGATATCACACATTTCACAGCAGACTGAGAAGAACTTGATTAGCATTACTGAGTTTAGAGAGCGATCATAAGGTGGTGTCATAAAGTGGAATACTTTATGGCCGGACTGGACTGAGTTGTGGACTGTTTCAGCCAGATCAAACAAGAGCCCGAATAATCTGGATAGCATGTCCTTAAAATTCATGAAGAAAATCTTTCTATGTGGAAAGGGGTGGAAAATGACTTGATGGCATTTAATCAAACAAATCCTTAAATAAAATGGCATTTAATCAATCAAATCCTTAAATAAAAACATTCTCCACCATTAGTTGAATATTTTTATGCCATTCCAATCACAACATCATTTGTGAATTATATCCTATCCTATCCATATGTATTAAGTTTGAGGTTCATAGCCAAATATATGAAGAAAAGATCTCTATTACCTTCTGAAAATGAGGTAGTGGTGGTGATGACAGATTACCTTGAAGGCCAATAAAGGAAGTCTAGTTCAATGAATCAGCACAACAGTTTATAAAACAAGTCCAGAGGTATTTCACAAGAAGAGTACTCCACACTTCTGCTCACAATAGAATCTCTTACGTCACCAGTCTCGAAATTTTGGGCTTGGACAATCTAGAATTGTGCTGTCTGTGGTCACCCCTAAGCATAGTACACAAAATTGTCTGCTACAATGTCCTACCTGTCAACGACTACTTCAGTTTCAACTACAATAATGCACGGGCAAACAATTGATACAAACTCAAGGTAAACCGCTCCAAACTCAATTGCAGAAAATACAATTTCAGTAACAGAATGGTCAACACCTGAAATGCACTACCTGATTCCATTGTTACATCCTCCAACCCCCGCAGCGTCAACCTTAAATTGTCTACTGTGGACCTCACCCCATTCCTAAGAGGTCCATAAAGGGGGGGAGGGGTGCATAAGCGCACCAACATGCCTACCGTCCCTGTCCTATTGTCCCCATTTATTTGTACCCATTTCCTTTGTTCATGTCCATGTTCATACTTATACCTGCTATCTTCTACATGTTTGACAAACTAATAAAATAAAAATAAAATTAAACAGCAGAATGGATCAATGTATCATCTGGGAAAACAGCCAACTGTTTATACCAAAGATGATTTTTCAAGAGGCAACTGGACTTTCTGGTTTTCTTTGAAGACATTTCGTTTCTCATCCAAGAAGTTTGTTCAGCTCTGACTGGATGGTGGGAAGTGGAAGGATATAGACCAGGGGTGAAATTCAGCAGGTTTTGACAGGTTCTGGAGAACCGGTAGCAGAAATTTTGAGTAGTTCGGAGAACTGGAAACTCCGGTTAGCTCCAGAGTGGGGAGGGAATATAGATTTTGCAGTATCCTTCCCCTGCCATGCCCACCAAGCCATGCCCACAGAACCAGTAGTAAAAAAAATGAATTTCACTACTGATGCAGACAGCAGATCATATACAAGAAATATATATCCTTCAATTGCCCACCATCCAGTCCAGTGGTGGGTTTCAAAAATTGTTCAAACCTACTCTGTGGGTGTGGCCTTCTTTGTGGGAGTGGCTTTCCGCCCATGTGACCAGATGGGAGTGGCTTGCTGCCCATGTGACCGGATATGAAGATGCCGACGACACTTGTCAGAACCACCTTAAATTACCTCACACACAGCACTGGCATGCATAAGAATATGATGTAAACTTGTTTTTTAAAAGGCATCTTTGGTTTGCGTTAAAACAACTTCAACACATGCAATGTTCTGATTGCACCACAAACGCAGTAGTCATCCTTACCTTTCACAGAGGCACTGAGTTTTATAAATATGAGCATGATAGTGTAGAATAATCATATCCAATGACCAGTGGTGGGTTTCAAAAAATTTTGGAACCTCTTCTGTAGGTGTGGCCTGCTTTCTGGGTCCACTGGTAGAACCTCTTCTAACTGGTTCAGTAGATTTGACAAACCGGTTCTACCGAATAGGTGCAAACTGGTAGGAACCCACCTCTGATCCAGTCAGAGTTGAAGAAGCTTCTTGGATGAGAAGTGAAACGTCTTCAAAGAAAAACCAAAAAGTTCCGTTGCCTCTTGAAAAAGCACCTTGGGACAACCATAACCTAGATGACTGAGAATCTCCACAGTCAGCCAACTGTTTAGAGAATGACTAAAAAATGAAAACAGCCTCATTTCAAATAGTTTTGACACCATTGTAGAAACTTGTCATAAAAGATCATCTTGGGAGATTATCATCAAATAAACAAAAAAAAGCAAGAATGTGGCAAATATATGTATTTGTTCTAATTACAAATGCCTTGAGCTAAAACTCACTTGAACACACTTCCTGATCTTCTGTGATTCTAGAAAAATCTTCTATAATACTAAAAAAAAATAGTCAGAGAACTATTTAATGATAATACTTGTAATATAATTCATAGCGTTTGGATGTTTTTAATCTTTTCCCAAGTCTCTTCTTAACATATGCACATTTCTTAACTGGAAAACAAAGACGTTTTAAAGACTTTTTTAAGGTGAAAGAAAAACTGAGATAACTTTCAATGGGGTGTATGACAGCTTTTCATGGTCAATGTTTGTTTGTGTGTATATATTTTGTCTTCCATTTGACAAATCTCAGTCTAGCGGTGTCCACCCTTCTTGGAATTCTATACTCCAATTGCATCCCAGAGAAAATATAATGGAATAACTCCTCCCCTTCAGCTATTTTTATCAGAAGATCAAGATAGCCAAAGACCCTGAAACATACTGTAGCAATATGTGTATTCGAAATGAAAATATACATCACATTCTTGGTCATTTTACAATTGAAAGGCAAGCTGAAAAAACTCCAGAAAAATTCTAAGTATGGCTATAATGAAATATGTATTTTTATGGCCCCTACAGAGAAATTGGAAGACTTATTTTGGCACAGCACAATAAACAACATTAGACGTAGCCTAGATTTAAATGACATCCTAGTGCTCTCAGTTGTGTTTTATAGCTACCTTTAGAAACATCGAATCTTTATATCATGAATGCCCCAACACTGGAAGTCTTTAAGAAGATGTTGGATAGCCATTTGTCTGAAACGGTATAGGGTTTCCTGCCTAGGCAGGGGGTTGGACTAGAAGACCTCTAAGGTCCCTTCCAACTCTGCTATTGTATTGTATATTGTATTGTAATATCATGAGTAGGCAATGTTATGTCTTCCTCATGTTCAGAACTTAAAATTTCATCAGATCCAGTGACAATGATGATGGCAATGGCAAGCCATTGTGGGACTTATAGTTTGAAATATTTGAAGGAAGTCAGTTTATATGTACATGAATTAAATTGAGAAGAGATCAGGTATTTCTTTAAATAAAAAATAAGAATCATAACAGAACATCTGCTCATAGGAAGAAATAATGTAATTATTTAATTTAATTATTCTATTAGTCCCTGCAGAAAACATGAAAGGTAGCAATATCCAAGGGAGTTATTCTGCGCAACATAATCTGGTGAACCAGAAGCTGCTTTGAGTCTCTCTTTAAGTGTTGATACACTACATTTCATTAGCTGTTATTTAAAGTCAGCTATAATAAGTATGAATCTGATTTTCTCACCTCCCACCTTCCTTTCTAAGATAAGAATGGCCAAATTTCAACAATTTTTTTCATTTATTCATACTTTTATGGTCAGAAGAAAGCAAGATGAATAAATGTCATGGCTACTATAGCTGAACTAATAAACTAAATCAAGATTGTCGTCTTGGCAAATTTGAGACCTGGGTACTTGAACTTCCAGAATTCCTCAGCCACCCATGCAAATTCTGGGAGTTGAAATCCACAAGACTTAAAGTTGCCAAAGTTGGACACCCTTGTTTTAAATGGTGATTACGTGGCAGGAAGTGGAAATTTCTGTATTTTTCTGTTGCCATCTTGTGGTTGCCCAAATTTTTACAGCTGAGATCAGGTAGAGTTTAGTTAATATCCACTGTAAGGTGTGAAGACCTAAAATAGGGCAAGCATTAGTTCAAAGAAAACTGCAAAACAGATAAATAAAATGTGTCTACAGCGACCCTGAAAAATCAAATCAGCATGTGTGGATTTCTATTTACCGTGTCATATAATGACAATTATCACAATCCACATGTCTAATAGCACTTTACACTGTGACACCGAGATCTTTCACTACATAACAATTACAATAAAATGTGATAATTATTCACAGAAAATGTTGAGTAACCCTAATCCCAGCCCTAATCCAATAGGGTTACACAAATATTATTTTGGATTTGAAGTCAGAAAGTATTTAGTTACATAGAACTCTTCAGGATTGCTAGATGTATTTGAGAGTCAGACATTGCTCCCACATCTGATGAACAGTGTGGAGTCTGTTTCAATAAGATTTTATTGTTTTAATTGCTGACCCTTCTATACCCAGAGATTATCCTTTTTGCCTACTAACTAAACTTCCTCGTCTGATATTTGGCTCCTTTGGCTGTGTCTCCTGAATCAATTCTCAGTATTACTTTTTCTCCAATAACTAAGCACTATAATAACTATGATGAGAGACACAGTGGCTCAGTGGCTAAGACGCTGAGCTTGTCGATCAGAAAGGTCAGCAGTTCGGCGGTTCAAATCCAAAGCGCTACATAATGGAGTGGCCACCTGTTAAGTGACCTAGCTTCTGCCAACCTAGCAGTTCGAATGCACATAAAAATTCGAGTAGAAAAATAGGAACCACCTCGGTGGAAAGGTAACAGTCCTCCGGGTGTCTTTGGCATCTAGTCATGCCACATGACCATGGAGAAGTCTTCGGACAGTGCTGGCTCTTTGGCTTGGAAGCGGAGATGAGCACTGCCCCCTAGAGCCGGAAACAATTAGCATGCATGTGTGAGGGGAACCTTTATCTTTACCTATGATAACCTGTCTTCATATCTTTGCTTGTTCATGAAATCCATGCTAGAGACACATCGCTGTTAATCTCCAGCTTTCCTTGGTTCACCTTTCAAAGACATCTGTTGGCTGTAGAAATTCCCCTTTTCCAGCCCCCTATTTACTAGAGCATAGCCCTTCTCATGTAACACAAACATCTATAGAAATGAGTTGGCTCAAAGATGAAAAAAGGAAACAGGGTTTTAGTCATACATTCTAAATATATACTGTAATATTCCTGAAATATAGAGGGGAAGAGGATGATACTGTCTTCAATTAGATAGGAAAGAGGGGAAAAGTCTAATAAGTTTAATAAAAGTACATCATGATATGACCACTGATAAATTATTGGAAGATCCTTAGTGAATAAGAAGCTATATTAATGCTTTTTAATTCAGTAGTTTCGGTACTTTAGCATGAATATAACCAGAGGCAATTCAAAAATAATAGGTGCCTTCTTGACTTTATTTTATTAATTCACATCTCTGCAAACTGGACAATT